>NW_027102030.1:0-64298 GCF_035609145.1 Eleutherodactylus coqui | reverse complement strand
ACACGTGCTTTTTTAAATGCTTTCTTTGTTGTGCTTCTGTTGCTGAACGCTGGCACACTGCTTTTTAGGGTAATTTGAAGGGTTTATTTGAAGGGCAATGTTAAAGCTGTATTCTGGGACTTACTACTGATGACCTATCCTTGAGGATGGATCATGAATAGAGATGAGCGAACGTACTCGGGTAAGCACTACTCGTCCGAGTTATGTGCCTTATCCGAGTACCGCTGTGCTCGTCTTGAAAGATTCCGGGCGCTCCGCTGCTGACAGGTGAGTCGCAGCGGGGAGCGGGGCAGAGCGGGCGGGAGAGAAGGAGAGAAAGATCTCCCCTCAGTTCCTCCCGGCTCTCCCCTGCAGCTCCCCGCTCCGCAGCGCGTCCCGAATCTTTCAAGACGAGTACAGCGGTACTCGGATAAGGCACATTACTCGGACGAGTAGTGCTTATCCGAGTACGTTCGCTCATCTCTAATCATGAATAGTTGCTTGGTGGGGCTTCCTGCTGATCAGCTGATCCTCTGGCCCAGTGTCAGTGTACCAGAGGCGAATGTTCACATCAGAGATCAGGGCTGGAAGTGTAATAGACAGTGTAACTGCTATTGAAATATTACACCTTCCAGCTCCTCATTGCAGTCAGAGCCGAAAGTCTAGTAGAAGGCTTCTGCCTTCCTCTGGATCAACATGGTGGGCGGGGGGAGGGGGGGGGGGGGGGGAAAGCTGAACTGGATGAACTTTTGTCTTTTTTCAGCCTACCATACTATGTTACTAAGTTACTCCTATTGATTTCAATAGGAGTGAAGCTTTCTGTTATAGTTCCAGCCCTGACCACCAATAATCTTTTTTTTGGTCACCCACTTCTATTTTAGTTCTGTCTGTGCTCTGTTGCTCAGTTCTGTCCCACTCCCTGAGTTCTGTGTATGCAGTCTGAGTTCTGTCTATATTCCTTAGTTTGTGTCCGAATTCTGTTTATGCTGTCTGAGCTCTGCATCTGTCTGTATGTTTGTTTTCTGTCAGTTCTAGAGATGAGCGAGTATACGCGCTAAGGACAATTGCTCGAGAGAGCATTGCCCTTAGCGAGTACCTGCCCGCTCGAGAGGAAAGGTTCGGGTGCTGGCGCGGGGGAGCGGTGAGTAGCGGCAGCCAGCAGGGTGGAGCGGGGGGGGGGGGGGGGGAGAGAGGGAGAGAGATCTCCCCTCCGTTCCTCCCCGCTCTCTCCCGCAGCTCCCTGCCCGCCGCCGGCACCCGAACCTTTCCTCTCGAGCGGGCAGGTACTCGCTAAGGGCAATGCTCTCTCGAGTCCCTCTATCCGAGAAGTCAGCTGACAACTACTCCCGGACTTGTCCAGGCTTGGTTGGTTGGTCCAGTGGATCCATAGTCTGTAACAATCACAGCATAATCGGTCAATGCCCCTAACCATACAACCCTTTGGATCACAGTTGTGATGTAATTTAAAGTGCCTAGGGATTTTCTTGAGAATGTCATCATCATCTTACTTCTTCGCTTCAACAATGTCCCCAACAGGTTTCCTCATCCTGATCCAGAGCTCCTTAGTAATATGCACTACATATATTTTATAACATGGGCAGGTTGTTTAAATATCCCATGATTTCTCTGCTAACTCTCTGTTTTTATAATAAGTTCCTGAAGTAGACCCATCTACAATAGTTTATCAAGTTTACTTTACTGTATATTTCGATAATGTTGAAATGATCTCAAAACGTGATCAAACTGTTGATGTACAATAAAAAATCTATTTGAACCTTAAATATCCCATGATATCTGTGTTGCATGTCATAAAGTGTCTGATATTAAATGTTCTCCTACCATCAACAGCGGTAAATTCATTGGCTGTTAACATGTTACAACATGCATCACATATTCCACATGGATAATATCCCTGCTTAAAGGGGTTGTCTCGAGGAAGCAGTGAAATTTTTTTTTGCCCAGTCCCCCTAATTAAGCATACATTACTAAGCCCCCCTGTAAATGACTTTTCTAGCTGGTTTGTACTTACAGTTCCAGCGTTTCAGCAACTTATACAAAGTTTCCCCAAGATGGCCGCCGGCTCTTTTCCCGTCGCTTGTAGTAGCCCGACGTGCGCGCTCCCGAGACGCTACCAGATGTGTCTCCCTGACAACCAGACGCCCCACAGCCACCGACCGGACCCCGGGATTGAACGCGACCGACCAGTCACCCACCGCCAGGCAGCAGGTAGCCGGCGCTAGCCCCCGGCTCCCCAGCGGTAGGCCCCCGGCTCCCCAGCGGTAGGCCCCGGGGCCACAGCGGCAGGCCCCGGGGCCACAGCGGCAGGCCCCGGGGCCACAGCGGCAGTCAGTCACGCGTCACCCCCGTCAGTCCGTCACCCATCACTTACCTGGGCGGCTGGGCGGCTCGGCTGGGCTGGGCTGGGCGGCTTCTCAGCTGGGCTTCTCGGCTGGGCGGCTCCAGTTTCTGCACCTTCCTCTAACAGAGGATGGTAGCAGAATGGCCGCTCCAGCACGCTCCCGAGAAGATACAGCTCGTCTGCGCATGCGCAGAAGAGCTGTAGCGGCGAGCACACTGAAGCGGCTCGTGCTCAGAGCAGAAGAACGGACTGCGCAAGCGCGTCTAAAAAAGCAAGCCGCCAGCGAATTTAGACGGAACCATGGAGACGAGGACGCTAGCAACGGAGCAGGTAAGTGAATAACTTCTGTATGGCTCATAATTAATGCACGATGTATATTACAAAGTGCATTAATATGGCCATACAGAAGTGCATAACCCCACTTGATTTCGCGAGACAACCCCTTTAACTTTAGTAGCACCAAAATAGTTTTTAACTGGGAACATAATGGCTTTCAATCAAAATGTCTGTAAGATTTCTACATGTCCGTACAGCCATTAGTGGAATGTCAGCGTCGCATGAAGACAAAACTGAGTCTGTCATCAAAATCAGCTAATGTTTCCTGAAGACCGTCCGCTTATCCACCCATCTGTAATTGTAGGTAGAAATAAGGGCCCTTTTACACGTAATGATTATCGTTAAAAAATTGTTCAAACGATGCCTTTTAAGCAACAATCCTGTGTAAATCTTACCACCGTTTACTTTTCTGCCGAACTATGGATTTCATGTGAGCATGAAATCCATCGTTCGTGATAGCAGGGACCACTGAGTTCTCCACAAGTTGGCTGATAACATTGTTTTCAGCTGCAGTCCCCAGGCAGAACAAAGTGGCTGTATGCAGATAAAATATCCCCTGCTGTTAGCTGCATACAGCGAAGGGAGCATCATTTACATGCAAATTAAGCTAATAAGCTACTAATGGGCATTAGTAGTTTATGCAAAATGATCGCTCAAACTGTCAATCAAACTATCTTTTGAACGAATTTTGAGCAATCATCGTTGCATGTAAATGGGGCATAAGTCTTACTCGTCAGGCCCAGGAGCCTTAGGGGGCCCATAAGGTCTCTATTCTCCATATAGGGAGGCCAGTACTCTGAATAAAGCATTATAGTTGGGGCCCCGTTATACATTTTGCATTGGGGTCCAGAAGCTTCAAGTTACGCCTCTGCTTCTTATACAGATCAGTTTGAACATACCTCTGATTATCCACAGTCAGCCTAATGTCCAAGAATTCCAACACCTACCTACAATGAATATATGTCAGATGAATATTACATTACTGTGTGGCAACGCTACTGAGTGGGGGGGAGGGCTGGGGTCTATGAGGGGAAGCAGTACTAAGTACAGGCTGCGGCATTATTGTGGTGGAAGCCCAGTATATATCTATATGGATCGGTGGGCCTTGGCAGTAGACAGTTGTCAATGTAACATTCTGTATACATATTTGCTTTCTGTCTTGCTACAAATATAATGTTCTTACAGTTATGCAATAGGTACTTCCGCTCATATGAAAATATCTGTTTTATAACTCTGCTGACATGGGGAAGCCAACATGAAACTTCTGTACTCAAAACGCTGACAAGATAATATATAGTATAAACACGTTACATTTTCCACTGTTTTGCAATTTTGGAGGACAGTATAACTCAGACATGGACAACCGCATCTGAGACGGACTACCGTTTTTAGATGACCGCGAAAATCCCCCAGCGATTTTACTGGAAACAGATGCAAATAACATGGGAGGTTTGTGCAATTTATAGTTCATGATGTAACATCCAATCATATCGAAGGAACCACACGTGGCTCCAAGACAACCCACTCATTTCATCCACCACCTGATGGCCAATCACAGATGACCGGAGGATGGAAGAATTGCAAGATGCTTATCCAATAATTAAACAATACGTTGTATCTATGTAATCTTTGACCTGCCCAGATGGGCGGATATGTTAAACTCTTAAAACAGGCTACACGCCCATCATTAAAGTTAGAATTGAGGAAGCTATGCATGCTGAACCTCGTGTCAGTGTGGAAACTTCTTATGCGCATTATCAATTCAGAATTAATATGGAAGGGTGTAAACATTCCAAATTGAGTAAGCCGTGATTCCGCAAAGGAATTCTACGACAGTGGCACCCCAGATGGGACTGTGATCGATAGGCTCCGAAGAAATCGGACACAAGGCACGGACATGGACAACCTTGGACTTAGCGGGCCCACCAAATACACGGTAAGATAAATTAATTATCTATACCTGTGTGGCTAACTCCGGGCTTGCCTATGTGCCGTGCCAGGCCGATAGATTTGGAGACGCACGACGACAGGTACTTCTTTAAGTCTCGATCACATGGTAAGAACCTGTCATAAGATATAAAGGAATGTTTGCATGCCTGTTGTCTTGAGAGTACTAGTTAATTGGTGACATCAATAGCTGCCCCCGGGAGGGCCTGTACGGGGTGTTTCCACTCCTGAGGGAGGAGGGAGCCGTTCAGGTGGCCTGTCGCAGAGACTCAGCAGTCCTGAGGCCTGTTTGGAGGGCCCAGGGAGGGAGAGACTGCCAGAGAAAAGTCTGATATGGGATTTCCGCTCCTGCTAGGCCTGCTTGTAGGGTCCGGGAGAAGGGAGCTGTCAGACACGTATCCCGAGGGGCAGTGAGACTAAGCCAGCCGTACTGGTGCTCTGTCTATTTGTGTGTGTCCACAAATATTTGTTTATCGTTTAAATGTCCACGAGTAGATCCCTCCGTCTGAGGATAGATTGATAAACTGTGTAGCGACAGAAATGCTAGAGACTCTAGGGCGGGGCATACTGTGTCCGGCGTCTGAGGAGACTTCTATAATCATGAATTTGGCAGCCATGATTGAAATTGAAAGGCAACAAACAATGTACCAAGGTTAATTCTTACACCCTCCAGGAAAGTGTGAAAGGGGTGGAGAGTCAAGTTATCATTGATTAATCAAGCAATCTTTCTGTGTGTTTAAAACGTCCTACCTGTCCTTTATATAAAGTTAGTGTGCTTGTCTGTTGTGTAGAGCTAATCCTGCTGAGTTGTTATATAGAAGTAGTATCAGTCCTGCTCAACTGTAAGAAGGGATTGTTCATTGGCTGGGTTGTAGCCAAGATAATGCACCGTACACAGCGGCGCGCTGTGGGTTTGGACTTTATAGGTTAGGTTGCAGTATTGGATCCCTTCTAGTAAAAGACAGACTACTAAACTGTGTTGCCTTTGAATTGTTAAACGTTAATAATAGCATAGAAGTATAGGCTTGTGCCCGTAAGTGTGTTTGGAGGAAGAAAAAAAAAAAAAAAAAAAAGGCTGCTAACTTCATTTAAAAAGAGGAAGTGGAACTCTTAATGGAAGCGGAGCAATTCTTGTGCTGTAACATTTGTTAGTTATTTAACTAATATTGGATGTTAAAACTACTAGTATGTCTTGTTATGTAATCTAATCTTTGTCATACGCCCGTCACATAAATGTAAAAAGTTATATGCCACTCACATCCTGAGGGGGCTCTTAAGAATACAGACTGCGTAGCCCACCATGCCCACAAGAAAATACATCTATGTTTGCCAAGTCCCCAACAGCGTACATGTTAGCAGTCCCCAATTCAATTGTAACCACATACAATGTTAGGTGGTCACCGCTGTGACAGTAAAGTTACAACATAATATATGTGATTTATGCATTAGACGTTAGAATTTCCCTAAGTGTCAGAAAGAGGAAGTGAAGGTGGGCTGCAATGACGTCTGTATTAACACACGCCAAAGACACCAGCGTTCAATATAACAGTTTAGTGAATAGAGAGAATTGCAGTACATTACCAATCAGATGGAGATGCCCGGCATCTAAGACTGCATCTGCCCAGTCGCCGGAAGTCTGGGACAAAAACTGTTGTAAAAGTAAAAATTAGCCACGTTCTCCCTTATAATCCTCTCGCTAGGCTGTCACATGAGAGAGAGACTTAAAAAGAGGAAGTTACTTGCCCTGTAGTCCCAGCACAAGTAACGTATATTCACAGACAATATAAAATAAATAAATAAACTACAGGGAGTAAGAGAAACTGTAGAGAAACGGTAGAGAAGCCAAGGAATAGGAAACAAGCAGGTAACGATAAGGCCAGGTATCCACAGGAGGAACGGGGCAGATTGACCCGTAATTTGTAAAATGTAAATTGTGTGATGCATAAGACTTTATCTTTATTGGGTTGTGACATGTACCCAAGGACTGCTAACATTGAATGAGAGAATAAGGAAGTAAGTGATTAGCCACACTCAGAGGGGTGGAGCTAGATGATGCAAGAACACGTCTCTTATCCAAGGAGGGGGTAAGAATCATAGATAGCCAGAAGAAAAAGTTTTGTTTTTTTCTCCTGTCCCAAACTCAGCTTTCCACGGTTCCTGACAAATTATGGGACACCTACAAGACAGACATAGGAAAATTGAATATACCCACCATGATAATATATACGAGACCCAGATACACACCCCTGGGTCAAACAGTATCCCCCTAGTTTAAAAAGAAAAAAAAAAAAAGGGGTGAAGGGTCAGCCACGCAGATCAGGTGCTGTGTGCTGATGCTTTGGAAAAACTGCCAACCGGCCACAATTTCACTGTTAATTTCTCTTGCAGAAGGCTGTAAGGCCTGGAGGCCTCCAAAGACTAACCAAGTTCTGCAGGCCATACCTGTACATACACCCGTTGCCAAATTCCGCACCTTTCTGGGCTGACAAATCTTCTAAGTTGGTATTGGACTACCCCCTAGTGGTCCACACCCCAAATGACACCCAGAACATACTCATACAAGTGCAACCCAAGCACTTATCTCTGGCCTATTAGATCCGGCTACAATGTGCTCTTTCCATGCCTCCCCCAATATTGCTCTGAGCTTCCCAATGTTGTAATACCTTGAACTCGGCTACTCTTCTTTTAATCAGGTATTCCTGGGGGGAGGGGAGGCATAGGTGATCTGAGTATGGCAGATCAGCTATTTTTTAAAAATTATTTAAAAATTCTGTGCAGCAAGATTCTGACACTATTGTAGTGATGTACACACTGTAATGATGCATATTTTGAGTTTTCTTTTGTAGATGGTATCAGGGTGAGGATTGATGATTCCGAACCAGATATGCAGAGGTCACACAACAAGATGTCCTAAACGCAGAAGCTCTGCCTCCGCATGTCTCAGGGCAAGAAGCGGAACCAGAGGCCCTCACTGAGGCGTGTGGAGTGGTAGAAGGTAAGTCGGCAACTCTTTACACTGACTCCTGGAATGCATTTGGCATAGCTCATGATTATGGCCCAACATGGAAGGCCAGACAGCTTGTTATCTCAGTAGGACAGCCAATTAAGAATGGTGCAGCGGTGCAGAGTCTCATGGAAACCCTACTACTACTACCTGGCAATGGAGAATCCACACCGATTTCTACAACGGAGAAGCGAGAGATGACACCCTCGCCGACAACACAGCAAAGGCAGCGGCCCTCAAGCCGTGGAAGAAAGAAGAATAGATACTGACAGCATGAGTCAGTGATAAAAACTTTGGACTTTGATAAAAACTTTGGACTTTGATAAAACCTTTGGACTTTGATAAAACCTTTGGACTTTGATAAAAACTTTGGACTTTGATAAAAACTTTGGACTTTGATAAAAACTTTGGACTTTGATATGTCAAGGACTTTACAGTTACAAGTCAACGAGGAAAGAAAGCAGATGGGCTAAAAGACGGGAGCGACAGAACAGGACGGCGTATGGCGAACAATCAACAGAACTTGCCTACAGAGGTCCCTGGTCCCCATGATGGCCCAACTGGTACACAGAATCAAAAGCAGCGATGACGGCGACACTGAACAAGAATGGGTGACACCTGGGTTCTCTGTAGCTGCTGCATCATTTGTCCAGTTAGCATGATCTTTGCCATATGCGAGTCCGGACAGAAGTAAGGTGGCCATATAACACTTGCCTTGACCACTCTACCCATTTCAGGGATTGCCAATTTGACCACATTCAGCTCACACCTGTTGGGGAGTATGAATATGTGCTTGTTGTTGCTCGAGTCTTTTTCAGGTTGGAGGCCCACCCGGATACTAAGGTAAATGAGCAGATAACCACACAGAAGCTCATGAATGAGGTAATCTGCAGATACAGGGTACCGGAAGTGAATGAGGTAAACGAAAGTACACAGGTGTTCTCTTCCAGACTCAGAGGCAGACACTGGGACACATATCTTGCAGCCTGGGGATTGGGTGCGCATCAAGAAGTTCCCCAGGAAGCACCCTCCTGAGCCCCGATTTGATGGCCCCTACCAGGTGCTTCTGACTACTGCCACAGCTGTGAAACTAGCCGAAAGACTTACATGGATCCATCCATGCTTCATACTGTAAGAAAGCTTCAGATCCGGGAGACCAGTCTTAGTTGTGCCAAGGACATTACTCTGGATAGGGCTAGTGAGAGAGGAGGGTGGCAACTGGAATCCTTAGTCGGAAGGATATGGGGGTATGGTTACCTTCTAGTATAACTCGTTCAATGCTCAAGTAGCCGCATATTCCTTCGACTATTGTACTGTGGTCCCGTGTCTAGGCGCAAGATCCCACCGCAGGCCAGATTTAGCTCAGTCCAGCTGGTTATATGACTTATATACCCGGGGAATACAATATGTTTGCGCCACTGATAACGTCTGGGGAAAAGACTGCCGTTATTGGGGATTAGTGGGATGGAACGCAGGAATAGACTGGTCCTATAAACCGCGAAGTGCCTTAAATAAGAAAGATAAGAGCGGGAAATCCCTAATTAGTCGTATAACCCTCCTTGAGAATAATAAGGACAGCAGGTATTGGAAGGCTGAACTTAGTATGTTGCTTGGTTTTAATGCGGTTTTTACATTAACCATGGGAGATCCAAGCCCGGGGGACGGAGGGACTTACAGTCTGGGGACATACCGGTACGGGAGGACAGATCCCTTAGGGAAGTTTAAAATAAGGGGTATGGTAGATGCAGCCGAATGGAAGCCTTCACTTAGTCCCATGCCCATAATTAACCCCCTCCGCCGTAAGATAAAGACCTTGACGAACATGATGATCATAGCCGACCCTACCTTTTGAGGACACCTTGACAGTAGCGACTGGCTACTCTGACCAGAATCTCTGGTTGGAGTTGATGAGGTACAATGCTAACAGGAGCAACAAGTCTAACTGTTGCGTGTGCGGTAGTGCCCGACTACACTCGGGGATGGTCCCCCTAAATCTCCCTGTAGATGCTGAAGAGTGGTTTATTAGTCTCTTCACGAACATTTCCGCTAATTACACTGTTCGTGAGAAATGGAAGAAGGAATACTCTATAACTACTTAAGTGTTTTGCACCGGAGAGAGTATTACTGACTACCCTGGAAACTACACCTGCCAGGCAATTAGGCAGGGTAGAGGGAGATTTTTGGGGAACTCACCAATATTTCCCTTGTTTAAAAAAGATGAAGAGCCAGTTCCGATAATGCCAACCACATACGCTACCAAAGAAAAGGAGAAATGTACTAGTACTGTGCCTGCCCCGATCTCCTAAGATGGATTGTCAGTGGAATTCCCATTTGCCAAGGGATAGTGCAGAAGACCTTAGGTTCCGGCGAGGGCACACCCTGTGGGGTGTTAACTTGTACAGATAGAGGGTATGGATGCCCGGAAATAAGCCCAGGGAATCCATGGCCTCCCTCTGAGGTGAGGTAGGGATCCCCCCCTCCTAGGAGTAGGGACTTACGGGCAGTGGGAAAACCCTGACGCAAGGGTGAGGCGAACTGGACGTGTTCACCATTAGGACTATCTCCAGGAGGGACATTGGTGTGGGTGAAGATTAGGGAGTCCCACGCCGTGCGTACCTGTGCACACTACTAGTATGTACTTCTAGTACAGCACATTAGAGTGAGAGGAGAGGCTCCTGGTGATAGTTTTGACCCACACATGTACGTTGACGTCATAAGACAGCCAAGGGGGGTACCTGACGAGTTTTTTTAAAAATTTTCCTGATTTATTATGGTAAATAAAATGTTGACCAGATTAATTATGTTTATTACAATTAAAAGTGATTTATAAGGTATACTAGAAACGCCTTATAGGGACTAGTCGACAAATAGGACCTACCTCGACTATGATTTTTCAAAATAGAATGGCACTAGGTACGATTTTAGCCAAAAAAGGGAGTGCCTGTAAGATGATAGGGGAGACTTGTACCTACATTCCAGACAACACGTGACCCACAGGTAAAGACGCAGTTGCCATTAGGAAGCTGACCGCACTAACTAAAAAGAGCTAACCTTAGTCTGGTTTCCTCAGTAAGGTACCTAACAGGAGAAGGGAAAGATATATATAAAATAAGTTTTGAAACATTGTGTATTTAGAACACTGTGATAGGTTTTCGCTAAGATTTTGCTTTATTTTATCTGCAGTGCACTCTGCTTATGTCCACGCAACATGCTGGTGTTACAACGCCCCTGGTCCTGTTACCTTGCCGCCTCTGGAAAAGGGAAGTGGGAATAATCAGCTTGTAGCTCTTTCCTTCCAGACTAATATATATGATCATGCACTTACTAATGAGACAGGGGTTTAGTCATATTGATCAGTAATTAGATAGTCCTGACTTTGCACTCTTGTTGATGAATCGAGGTAACGTCAAGAAGGCGGGGTTCTATACAAGTTATGCAGTGTTTACCTGAAATAGTGAAAGTCGCACCTCTCCTAACCTGATTATATTTGTCACCTTTATAGTCATCCTAATTTCTGTTTGTCGTTGCATACAGTGTATTCCGACCCTGATGACTGCCTGGTCCACCTGTCCCACTACGACGTCCAACAAAAAGCCCACGGTCAGCGCAACCGTCGTCATCATGGATCCAGAATGTGATGATGTCGAACCATCCTATACCCCCATGGCAGTAATAGGCCCAGTCGTCTACAACACAATGCGAGTCTAGGGTCAGCGGTGGGGGATTGGGGTGGGACGGAGCAGGGCGAGTTTAGTGAAACAGATAGTTTCAAGGGGGGTCTGTGGTGGAAGCCCAGTATATATCTATATGGATCGGTGGGCCTTGGCAGTAGACAGTTGTCAATGTAACATTCTGTATACATATTTGCTTTCTGTCTTGCTACAAATATAATGTTCTTACAGTTATGCAATAGGTACTTCCGCTCATATGAAAATATCTGTTTTATAACTCTGCTGACATGGGGAAGCCAACATGAAACTTCTGTACTCAAAACGCTGACAAGATAATATATAGTATAAACACGTTACATTTTCCACTGTTTTGCAATTTTGGAGGACAGTATAACTCAGACATGGACAACCGCATCTGAGACGGACTACCGTTTTTAGATGACCGCGAAAATCCCCCAGCGATTTTACTGGAAACAGATGCAAATAACATGGGAGGTTTGTGCAATTTATAGTTCATGATGTAACATCCAATCATATCGAAGGAACCACACGTGGCTCCAAGACAACCCACTCATTTCATCCACCACCTGATGGCCAATCACAGATGACCGGAGGATGGAAGAATTGCAAGATGCTTATCCAATAATTAAACAATACGTTGTATCTATGTAATCTTTGACCTGCCCAGATGGGCGGATATGTTAAACTCTTAAAACAGGCTACACGCCCATCATTAAAGTTAGAATTGAGGAAGCTATGCATGCTGAACCTCGTGTCAGTGTGGAAACTTCTTATGCGCATTATCAATTCAGAATTAATATGGAAGGGTGTAAACATTCCAAATTGAGTAAGCCGTGATTCCGCAAAGGAATTCTACGACATTATTACACAGGAGGGCTTATACAGGGGCTGTGAGGCAGATTATTACTGAGCAGGGACCTATATGGAGAATTATTACTGAGTGGAGCCTATGAGGGGCATTATTATTGGGTGGCGGCCTATATGGGGCATTACTGATTGGAGCCTGTGAGAGGCATTATTACTGAGGGGGCCTATATTGAGCATTAATACCATACGAGGGCCTCTATGGGGCATTATTACTGAGTGGGGGCCTGTGAGAGAGATTATTACTGAGTGGGGACATATATGAAGCATTACTGGGTGAGGGCCTGTGAGGGACAGCGGAGCATTATTATTTGTGTGGGACATGAAAAGTGGTATTTATTATGTGTGGCCTACAGGGAACATAAAAAGGCAGATACTATAACTGTGTGGGTTACCTCAGGTGACATTACTACTACCCAGGGTACAATGCGTGGGGAGATTATGTGGAAGTTTGGAAAATGAAGCCAGGTCCCTGGAAAAGTGAGGTATCAAAGAGGTCTGTGTCTAATTCTACAGAGACAAGTTGTGACCCGGAGAAGCCATCATGACAGTCTGGGCTAGATAAAGTAAAATAGAAATTAAATGACTCTAGTCAGAGGGGACGTCACCTGTGATCACTGGATATAATGGTACTGTAATAGCTTATATGGACTTCACGAGGGACGACACAAGGTGATCTTTTGTATACTCAGCATAGCAAAATATTATTCCATGTGCGTCTAAGACTGCAAAGCAATCTATTAGGTGGTGCTGAAGGATCATCCCAATAGTCATACTGCTGTGGCCTATCTTGGGGTCTTTCCTAGGCCTCCAGCTGCCTTGGTTACCCATTGGCATCCTCCAATTACATTTTCGCTATTGACTGTGGCGTCTAGGGAGTTAAATGACAGGGATCAGAGTCTTCCTGATCCTTGCCATTGTAGCGAGAGCTCGACTGTCAGTTAGCACAGGGATCATGCGGGACACAGGACATATGACATAAATGCTAAAGGCAAGCCAGTCTGTGATGTTCATTTACATGGAGGCTTAACAGGTTAGAAATAGGCGGCACTTTAATGTTCTATACTTCCACTTCTAACCTGTTCTATGCCTCATAGTAAATTTACTGCAGCAAGCTACATATACCACATAGTTTCTACTCTCTTACTATCCTCACGCCTGCGGCAGGCGATTAGTTGACCGCTACCTACTTGAATTCTTCCTGCTGGTTTGGGCGGTGGGCCCAACATGGGGCCACGTTCTGATTTTTTCCAGGACCATTTTAATTTCCCAATCTGCCCCTGGTCAGGAGGACAGGGGACACAAGACCCCCGTTCTTGACATTAGTGGGGGTCTCAGTGGTAAGACCCCCCACTCCTCTGCAGGTTTTCCCCTATCAGGTGGATAGGGGATAAAGTCAAATGCTGTCACAACCCCTTTACTTTTCTTTACTCTTTATTTTGCTGTACTTTTGGATGACATTTTCAAGGCTCCAGAACCAATTAAGGTGTTTTCTCACCTCTGTTAGGCGCAGTTCAGGGTCTCCATCTCTCTGCTCTGTTTTTGGAGGAGAGAAACAAATAAAATGAAAAAAAAAAAAATCCTTTTTCTCCCCCATTGATTTCAAAGGGGCTTAAAAAACAAAATGCGAAGCAAACAAAAAGGCTTCTGTTTGCTTCCATTCTGTTTTTTTCTTTTTAAATGGAAAAATTACACTGCCCAATTTTCCTAACCACTTTCTCTCCTCCAAAAACTAAGCAGATAGAAACCCTGGACGGAGCGCTAACAGTTTTCTATTGAGTTATGACTGCAACATACATCATTTTCTTAAAATAGCAGTAATATTAGTTACTATCTTGGATAACTTTTTACCCTTCTCCACATCTCCAGTCCCCTGCAAGGAGGGTCAGTGCATGCAAATCATTGAAGATTTTGGCTTTGCTGCCATCTAGTGGTACATTTAAAGAACAGCAAGAGACTTGGAAAGGGGCTCATGTCTAACAACGGTCGGTGGAGTAAATGGCGGCTCACTTATAGCTGTAATACAAGTATTGTAAAGCCAAGTTTGTTTAAATAAACACATAAATATGGCTGCTGTTTAATATGTGTCCTTTCAGGGTTTAACATATTTTCATGGGCTGCAGTTTCCCCCCTGAATTTATCTCTACAGATACCTAACATATTATTTTGTCATTTATTATGGATTATTAGAATTCTGTACTATCAAATGCTGAATTAAGGGACTTTTACTGGAAATGTAAAAAAAAAATACAAGGCAATCCTCTGTGAACTTAGAACACAGCAACAGAGCTAATGGGGCTAACTCCTGCTGGCTATTGAAATCCACAACAAATTCTTTTGTGTGAGCACAGCCAAAAGGATCTAACAAAATTGCTTAATGGTGGAATTGCCCATCTAATAAAGCAATGGCATATTGCTAAACTATGCTATAAAAAGCATTTGGACATCCCTATTAGTAGAACGTATCATGTCTTATTAGCATGTCATGTATCCTAAACTATGCTACATAAGATGCAGACCCTTGGAGGTGTCAGCCATAATTTATGATGGGAATTACACACTATTGACTATACAGGTTATGATGCCGCAGGCAAGCCGTCCATCATGACGTGCAATTCATTGGTCAGTCTCCAATGCTGCAAGAAGCGTCGTCTTTGGACAGTTGAACAATGGAAGAATGATCTATGGAGTGACAAACCACGACACCTCATCTTCAAATCAGATGGATGTACCTGAGTGTGGAGGATGCCTGGGGAACACCTTTCGCCCGTGTTGTGCCAATACTTAAGTAGGGCAGAAGTCAGTTATGGTCTGGGGATGTTTTATGTGGCGTGGTCTTGGTCTGTTGGCTGTAGTGGCAAGAACCATGAACATGGGGGTGTGACTTGATAATCTAGACAATAGTAGTATGGATTGGACAGGAGAGAGTCCGATCCGGGGAAGGCCAATGAGCAGCGAGTTGCAGTAGTCGAGTCGGGAGTGGATGAGGGCGACAATGAGTGTCTTTAACGTGTCCGTGGTGAGGAACGGACGGATTTTAGCAATATTCCTGAGGCGCATGAGGCATGCCTGGGCCAGAGATTGGATGTGAGGGATAAAGGAGAGGTCAGAGTCCAGTGTGACCCCAAGGCAGCGGGCGTCAGCAATACTTCCAATAAGACATTGTGCGCCTTGTCATAAATCAAATGCTGTTTTTGTATGTTGATTTGCGGATATGGATGTTCCACGATTGGACTAGCTGCACAGAGTCCAAACCTGAACCCTACTGAACATCTTTGGGACACACTGGAATGTCAGGTCAGGAAATATGAACTGCGTCCATCTTCTTTGAGAGAACTCACCAGATGCCTGCAGGATGAATGGAGGGAAATAACAGCTTCGTATTAGTGTATCAGTAGAAAGTATGTCACAGAGAGTATTCCATGTCATTCGGGCCAAAGGACCCCAGCTAAATAGTAACATATGGAAATAAACACTACTTTTGACTCTTGCTCAGGTGTCCAATTAGTTTTGGCAGAATAGTGTTTGATCCAACTATTGGGACCCCTACTGATTCTGAGAATGCAGCTGATGCACAGTGGCCCTCAACCACCAAGCTGTGCAGGGTAAAGCAGCGCAGCCCTATTCTCAAGGGAATGGTGCTGGTGGCAGGCCCCTGCATAGCCAGTAGCAGTGAACATCAATGTGCAGAGAAAAGTTAGACGGGGCACCATTTAACTTTTCATAATAGATCAATCACTGGAGTCCAGAGCAGTAAAAATCCCCCTTACTAGCTGTACATTACTTTTTAAGCCATATGATAAGGTGTGGCTACTGTATATTGCAACAAATCTATATATGTGTCATATCTAGTTATGTGGCACCCTCTACTGGCCGAGAATATATATATATATATTCTCTGCCAGTAGAGGACGCCACATAACTAGAAATGAGTATGCAACTAAAATAATGCCATTTAGGAATGCCCAGGTAAGATTGTGCAATAAATAACATATTTTGTGCTCTGGAAACTTTAAACAGACTTCTGATCACTTGCCAGTTTTCCAATCAGAAAATATTCATAAATCAAGCCCAGTTTTTTTTTCACTATGTCAACTTTTAACCCTTTGCAATCCAATTTTGGATTCAGAGTTTCCTAGAGGGCTCTCTCTTTCTGCCATTATACAATGGTGCCATCTGCTGGCTAGAGACAGTACTGCGGTATGGGATATGCTGGAGAGGCCCCCGACAACAGAGCGGCCAGTAATATACAGTAAGAATACCCTGCTGGACGTCTTCCGACATCGGAGCTGTACAGCCTTCAATCAGAATGTCTCTAGACATCAGACAGTGGATTGGAAAGGGTTAAGGGTAAAGTCCTGCATTAATTATTCCCATTGTAATTATTTGAATTTTGCTCCCACTGATCCCAAGTTACAGTCTGTTTTACTCCATAGCTGAATTTACACAGACCTTGTTCCAGTGATGTGCATTTTAAGAGTCCTCTTTACCCCAAGGACAATACAGTGATCTTATGTAGGTAAAGCTAACTTGCCCCCTGCATTAGGCCTCATGTCCACGGGCACACACGGTTTCCACCCGTGCCCGCAGCAATGAGCCAAAAATGACATTTACTCACCTGTCTGCACGCTGTGGGTCTCTCCTCCATTGTGGCCGGATCTTCTTTCTTCTGTCCGGCGGATGCACTCAGCACCTTTATTGTAGTAAATCAACAGAAATCATAACATGATCTTCACACTGTTGTTATTCGTCACAGTGTACATGAATACATACAAGTCCCTGGCCGTCTGGCCGCTAAGTAACAGACTTTACCTTGCCTACCATACAGGCCTAGTGCGTCAAACACATCACTTCATACCTATCCAGGGTGCCGGTCAAAGGGCGCCCACCCTTGTCAGACTAGTGGCCCTTCCACACTACACCAGAACTTGGGTTGCAATGGACTAGAAAGAACCTAGAGCATAGCAAGTCTGGGGGTTTGCTCTCCTCCAGCCACACCCATACAAGCATTTTCTGATTAATTAGCAGACTAGACCCTTTCTCTGCTGAATATTTTCTCAGACCACTTGCCCAATGACCGCCTACGGGTTACGTTTGGTACTGCACTCCAACACTATATACAGTATCTATAATATATAAAGCTATAAAATTTTGCTGAACAAACTTTAAATACAAGAAATCCACTCAAAGGCAATGTATTGCACAGGTAGCCAGTATGTATTTGCAGCTTGTAGATCCAGAATAAATAACAGCTATATACAGTGAACTTCTCTCTATAAACATTTTTGATGCACAGAAAACTGTAACATGATACAATTACATTGTCTTATTTATTGACATCTCTGGTTCAAAATATTTACTAAAACCGTATAATGTCCTGATAGATCGCATTGGCAAAAATCATGTTGTGTCTTACAAATGGGAATTACATACAACAATAGTTGCCAGAACGGTTTCCTTCAAACAATTTTAGGGCTTATTCAGACGACCGTATATCGGACGCGTATTCACGCTGGCAGATATACGGCGTCCCTCTCTGCAGGGGGAAGAGGCTGGAAGAGCCGGGAGCAGTGCTCTGAGCTCCCACCCTCTCTCCGCCCCTCTACACTATTTGCAATGAGGGAAGGCGGGATGGGGCGGAGCTAATTCCCAAAACTAACGCTCTGCCCCTCTTATTGCAAATAGTGCAGAGGGGCAGGGAAGGGGTGGAGAGGAGGCAGAGAGGGGGTGGGAGCTCAGTGCACTGCTCCCGACTCTTTCAGCCTCCTCCCCTGCAGGGAGGGACGCCGTATATCGGCTGGCGTGAATACCCGGCTGATATACGGTCGTCTGAATAAGCCCTTAGTCTGCTTTCACACCCGCGTTAGGGTCAGTTCAGGGTTTCTCTGCTCCATTTTTGAAGGAGAGAAACTGATATAAAGCTGAAAATAAACTAATCCTTTTTTCCCCATTGATTTCAATGGGGGTTTCTAAAGGTCAGAAAGCAAACTGAAAGACTTCCATTTGCGCTATTTTTCCATCCGAAAAAACTGAAGCCTGACAGAATGGAAGCAGTCTGCAGTGTTGTGATTTTTCTGTAAAAATAACGTAAACCTCACTGAATGGAAGCAAGCACATGCCTTTCAGTTTGGTTTTCCGTTTTGTTTTTTTTCAAATCCCATTAAAATCAGTGGCAAAAAAAAAAAAGATCAGTTTGTGTTCCATTTTATATCCATTTCTCTTCTCCAAAAATGGAGCAGAGAGATAGAAACCCTGAACTGACCCTAACGCAGGTGTGAAAGTGGCCTTTGTCTATAATTGTTCAATTATTAATCACCAGTATCATCATGCTCACATACCAGACATTCACTTCTTCCTGACTAGATCCTTTTTGTGGTAATGTTAAAGTACAGGATTATACATAAGAAAAGGAAGCAGTAATTATCATATATATTACATACAAAATGCTAAATCTATGTAACCGAGGCCAAACACTGTTTATTTTGTAGAAAATAGAAAAAAATGTTTTAGTAAAAAAAAGTTTTTAGAAAAATATAAAACTATTGCAAAAAAAGTATGGTAAAAATGTAAAGTCAAGAAAATGTATTTTATAGGAAAGTGTGTTCAGGATGTTTTTTTAACAAAATAATAACTATACAGTAAAGTGTTTTTGTCTTTTTCAGTTATGACTTGCTAGGGAGTTTGGTAGTGCTTGCTGGGAGTTGTGTATTGCATTTGAGGGAGTGACCCAAAGCTCCTAGACCCATTGCAAATTCTCTAACAGTGTCCCCACTTATGTGCCTTTGATAATTCTTGACTGTTGGTTTCCCTCTACTCTGTCTTTTTCTAAATGTACTTATTAGCCGATTTAGGACTACAGTAAAGTCTATGGTTGTTGTAGTCATAAATTAGCTGATAAAAGGTGCAGGAGGAAGAGATGAGGGCTGAAAACCAAGCCGTCAGTCCAGCCTCACTGACCGATATCATAATGAGAATTAGACTGCAGTTTCTATATACAGTGATATGTAAAAACTGCAGAAAACAAACGGTGCAAAATGTTTAATTAAACCCTATTGCAAAGATGATTGTTGTGTTTAAGTGAAAAATAATTGCCCCCCCCCCCTTAAAAAAGTGTTCATAGCCTGTGGGCTGCATTCCCACGAACGTATATCGGCTCGGTTTTCACGCCGAGCCGATATACGTCGTCCTCATGTGCAGGGGGGGGGGGGGATAGAAGAGCAAGGAGCAGGAACTGAGCTCCCGCCTCCTCTCTGCCCCTCTGCACTATTTGCAATGAAAGGAGGCGGAACGGGGGCAGGGCTACGTTTCGGAATTTAGCCCTGCCCCTGTCCCGCCTCTCCCCATTGCAAATAGTGCAGAGTGGCGGAGAGGAGGCAGAGAGGGAGCGGGAGCTCAGTTCCTGCTCCTGGCTCTTCCATCCTCCCCCCCTGCACATGAGGACGACGTATATCGGCTCGGCGTGAAAACCGAGCCGATATACATTCGTGTGAATGCAGCCTTAGTGTAATAGTTTCCTAATTCAGTATTTGAAAATAGATTTTCCAATCTGGACAATCCATTTCCAGTATACCCCCCAACTACAAACAGCTTTGCGTACAGTGGTAGTAGAAGTGAAAGAAAGAAAATTTGTAATATATCTTATTAAAGAAAGGTGCCTCTTTTTACACTTATATCCCCCCAAAGTCTTTTAATGGGTTGTCCAGGATAAAATAAAATACTATGATGGGGAACTGTATAAAATAAGAAAGGAGGACTTACCTATTACCGTATATCCCCTGGTATTGCAGCACTGCCGTTTCAATGTTTACTGCGCTGTACTAAGTTGTAGCGGATTCTTGTCACATCACGGATGTGAACACTGCAGCCAATCATGTGTGTCAATATGCTATGCAGTACAGTAAATAAAAACCATTGGGGGCACAGGCAATGCAACAGCAGAGGATCTAATAGGTAATACTACTTTTATTATTTTATATAATTTCCCACCATCGCCTCATTTTTTCTTTATACCCGAAAACCCAATTTAATGGTTTACTCACTCAGAATTTGTTGATAAATCTGTACAACATAGGGAAATGGCTTTTCGTCTTCACTGAGAGATCAAATTACGCCTGCACCAGGAGCATTCACAGGACCCGACCAGCCGGCAAGAGCTACTGCGCATGTACGACTAGTGGATGAAGAGACACCGCTGGAATAGTCGGAGCCAAGGACAACGGACAGGTAAATGGGGGGGCACCGGAATGGGCTCCTGATCAGGTAAGTATATATCTTCTGTATGGCGTATTTACAAAGCACACATTATATTACAAAGTGCTTTGTAATGGCCATACAGAAGTATATAGATCCAAATCGCACGGTGGGACAACCCCTTTAAGGCGATGCAAGCTCCTCTAACCAGAATTCACAGTTTTCCTTCCCCTACTGTATGCTCCCCTTTGTCAATGCTATACGATTACCTCTCCTTCAGTCAGGTGATATGTCTTTATTATGAACGACATGTCATCACATCAGAGAGCAAACAGACTTATGGTTGGGGCCCGTTTACACCAAACTATTTATTGCTTGAAGAAGCAAATGACATCACAGTTCTCTCGGACAGCCTGTTTATACAGCAGATACATCGTTGGCTCATTCGAACGAAAAGTCGTTCAGTCGTTCACATTTGCTGTATTAGTAATGAGAACGACTGAACGATCGGTTTTTAAACTGAACGATTAGTGAACGAGCCGACGATGATTTCTATGCAGTGCTGCTGTTCTGCTTGAGCTGTATACAGTATTATTTTCAACATATAGATGTAGCAAAGTTTAACTTGACTATGATGGCTTTCTGCAACAAGTTATATTATGGCATTGACAGGCTATTGTTGCATCATAACTCTATAAAAAGCCATTGTAAAGCAATTAATACAGCTCCAGCACTTGCCATGAAATGTATCTATTAGAATATATCCATGGAAAGGTAAGACCGCTCACAAGTGTAAACGGGGACATATGCATTATGGCAAAAATCTAAGCCTTAACCATAGCATATAGCCTATACACAAAGCAAGTCATTTAAAGGTAACAGAATGTCTGCAGATGTCTGCCAACCAGGCCCACTCTTCTGTAAAGAATTGAGGAGGTTGACTCCCACTACGCCCCCCCTGTTGGAGTTGGTATTCCACTATAGCTCTACGCTGCTCATAGAGCCTGGCCAACATGCGGGGCGTAGAGTTCCACCGTGTGGGCACGTCGCACAGCAGTCGGTGCACTGGCAGATTAAACCGATGTTGCAGGGTCCGCAGGGTGGCAGCGTCCGTCTTGGAGTTGCGGAAATGTGCGCTGACCCGGCACACCTTTCCGAGCAGGTATGACAAGTGTGGGTAGCTTTTCAGAAAGCGCTGAACCACCAAATTAAAGACATGGGCCAGGCATGGCACGTGCGTGAGGCTGCCGAGCTGCAGAGCCGCCACCAGGTTACGGCCGTTGTCACACACGACCATGCACGGTTGGAGGCTCAGCGGCGCAAGCCAGCGGTCGGTCTGCTCTGTCAGACCCTGCAGCAGTTCGTGGGCCGTGTGCCTCTTCTCTCCTAAGCTGAGTAGTTTCAGCACGGCCTTCTGACGCTTGCCCACCGCTGTGCTGCCACGCCGCGCGACACCGACTGCTGGCGACGTGCTGCTGACACATCTTGATTGTGAGACAGAGGTTGCGTTGGAGGAGGAGGAGGAGGGTGGTTTAGTGGAGGAAGCATACACCGCCGCAGATACCAGCACCGAGCTGGGGCCCGCAATTCTGGGGGTGGGTAGGACGTGAGCAGTCCCAGGCTCTGACTCGGTCCCAGCCTCCACTAAATTCACCCAATGTGCCGTCAGGGAGATATAGTGGCCCTGCCCGCCTGTGCTTGTCCACGTGTCCGTTGTTAAGTGGACCTTGGCAGTAACCGCGTTGGTGAGGGCGCTTACAATGTTGCGGGAGACGTGGTCGTGCAGGGCTGGGACGGCACATCGGGAAAAGTAGTGGCAACTGGGAACCGAGTAGCGCGGGGCCGCCGCCGCCATAATGCTTTTGAAAGCCTCCGTTTCCACAAGCCTATACGGCAGCATCTCCAGGCTGATCAATTTGGCAATGTGCACGTTTAACGCTTGAGCGTGCGGGTGCGTGGCGGCGTACTTGCGCTCAAACAGTGGCGCTAGCGACGTCTGGACGCTGCGCTGAGAGACATTGCTGGATGGGGCCGAGAACAGCGGAGGTGAGGGTGTGGGTGCAGGCCAGGAGACGGTAGTGCCTGTGTCCTCAGAGGGGGGGTTGGATCTCAGTGGCAGGTTGGGGCACAGGGGGAGAGGCAGTGGTGCAAACTGGAGGCGGTGAACGGCCTTCGTCCCACCTTGTGGGGTGCTTGGCCATCATATGCCTGCGCATGCTGGTGGTGGTGGCTCCCCAGCTGTAACACTTAGCTGGCTGCGTATGAATTAGGAGGACAACTACACCCAGCACAGACCCAGTACACTGAGGACAGTCACAGGCAGCCCAAATAGATTTTTTTTCCAAAATGTTTTTGGAAAGGCCCACTGCCTATATTCAATAAATATATGTCTTCTGTCCCTGCCTCACCACTACTACTGGCCCTGGACTATGTATAATTTCTGCAGGGCGCAATGCTCTGCACGGCCGATATACAAAAAAAAAAAAGTGCAACACTGCAAAAAGCAGCCTCCACACTACTGCACACGGTTAGATGTGGCCCTAAGAAGGACCGTTGGGGTTCTTGAAGCCTAAAATACTCCTAACGCTCTCCCTATAGCAGCTCCGGCACCAGCAGCACTGTCCCTGATCTCTGTCAGAATAAGTCTGTGGCGAGCCGCAGGAGGGGCCGATTTATATACTCGGGTGACACCTGATCTCGCCAGCCACTCACTGCAGGGGGTGGTATAGGGCTTGAACGTCGCAGGGGGAAGTTGTAATGCCTTTCCTGTCTTTCTATTGGCCAGAAAAGCGTGCTAACGTCTCAGAGATGAAAGTGAAAGTAACTCGAACATCGCGTGGTACTCGTCACGAGTAACGAGCATCTCGAACATGCTAATACTCGAACGAGTATCAAGCTCGGACGAGTACGTTCGCTCATCTCTACTTCTAGTGCTTTTCTTTAGTTTAGTGATATATTATTTACTATCCTGTTGCATCTGGAATATAAGTTGGTAATTTGTTTTTCCCCTTGAATTTGAAAAGAGTCCATGACTGAAGTTCTTGTTCGGAGGGGATAAAAATCCGGATTGGATATTTTTGATTTGTTAATGTTCCTAAAAAGCATGCACAGGAGACATGGGCTCGTCTTGTAAGGGGATGAAAGCTAGAGTGCTTAGTTGTTCAGCACACGGTAAGGGCTCATGTCCACGGGGAAAATCGGGCACGCTACGGATTCTACATGTAGAATCTGCAGCGGGTCCCTCCTGCCCCGCGGACATGAGCGCTGAAAATAACAATAAATGAGAATAAACTTACCTCCCATCCGCTCCGTTTCTTCTCTTCGCGGCGGCGTCATCTTCTCTCGTCGCGGCCGGATCTTCATTCTTCGGCTCGGCGGATGTGCACGATGACGTCGGTGACGTGCCCCGCGCATGCGCCGGGCCGAAGCAAAATGATCCGGCCGCGACTGAGAGAAGATGGCGCGGCGCCGAAGAGAAGAACCGGAGCGTGTAAGTAAAATATGATTTTTGTGTCCCGCGGATCCGGACGGCTTCCATAGGCTTCAATAGAAGCCCGCGGGAGCCGTCCCCGCGGGAGACCCGCATGAAAATGGAGCATGGTCCAGATTTTTTCATGCTCCATTTTTTTTAAAATCACTTTTATTGACGATCCGCGGGTATTTATCTACCCGCGGGTGGTCAATGCATCCCTATGGGGTGCGGATCCGCGCGCGGGAGAAGAGTTAAAATCCGCTGCGGATTTTAATTCTTATTTTCCCCGTGGACATGAGCCCTAAAGGAATCGCTTGTTGTCCAGTGCTTTTTAAAAAATTAACTTGATCCGAAATACTAGGAATAACTGGAAAAGTATTTTCTATAGAATACGTATCAGAAAAAAATTCCAGCAAAATAGCGCTCCTTCCCTTCTAAGCCGGCCATGTGCCTAAACAGCGATTTATGTCCACAAAAGGGACATTTCTAAAAGCTGCCTGCAATTGCCATATGATGTACTTTAAGGTCCCATTGCATTGACTACAATGAGGGAGGCGTTCTGAACGCCTAGAGATAAAACGGGCTCTGAAGAAAAAAAATACAAAAACGCAAATCACTTGTGTAAATGAACCCATTCAAAAGAGTAGATGACACAAAACTTACATCATAATATCGTTCATGTGAATAAGCCCTTACAAAGGAAAAAAAAATGTGAAAATTGCAAATTTTTCTAAATTTTCAGTAAATATAGATTTTTATTAATAAAAGGCAAAATTTATTGTTGAACATTTACCAGTAACAAGTAAAAGCATTCAAAAGTTATCAGCGTATTAAGTGACAGATGTCAGATTTGAAAAATAAGTCTTAATTTTTTTTAACCCCTTAAGGACTAAGACTTAGACCACATGTTCGATATCACTGCATGCGTAACCACCAGTATAATACATTGAGCAATGTTTAACCTGCAGGGAGAAAAAAAATAAGAGCTAAAATGCTTATTTTATTAATTTTGACTCAAAAACAATAAAAAAAAAGTGATCAAAAGAGCCGTATTCGCCCCAAAATAGTACCAATAAAAAAACTACAGCTTGGATATAGAAGGAACAATAGGCGCTCCAACTCGCAGTTTTGCACAGATAACTGCAGCTACATATTGATCATTGCATCTCAGTTACATTATTCACACTGGATAATTGCAGCTAAAATCCGCATGCCGCGCTGTTCAGTGTGGGGTGCAAATAATTACCGCGTACTTTTGTGGATAAACTGACGTTTACCTGAAAAACAGCCTTTAAAGATGAACAATATAGCAGTTTACCTGGAAAATCGTGCAGCCATTAACTACAACTGAAAATCACGCAGGAGTGCAGGTCAGCAAGTTTAGGCGACAAGTGTGAACGCGGCCAGAGGTGGAGAACAAACTGGGTGGAAAAGCAAAGAAAACATCTAAAATAAAATTAAAGTCACATGTAAAACATCTGTTTTTTTTAAAAACTAACATGCGTTGTACGATTTCAGTCAATGATAATTATTACTGATCCTATTAAAAAATGATTAAAAACACTGTGAGGGGCCGGACTATCGAGAGCCTTTGGATATCAACAGAATGCAGGTTTTTATTCTTTATCACTATTGTAAGGGGGTGATATGGGCCCTATTATTCAGTGCTTCTGGGACAAGACATAATAAAGATAGGCCTCTGAACAGCGCAGGACTGAAGTGGGCGGAGCCTAGAGTGGGCGGGGCTTAGAGTGGGCAGAGCCTGACATCATAATGCTTGAATGTCACAAGTGACAGTTGGTGAGTCAGGCGCCATCTTGAAGCTACATGAGAACTGCTGCTGACATTGACAAGAAGTGAACCTGACTGGGTTGGATTTTGGCAGTAGCAGCCAGAAAAGCTAGAAGAGGAGCAATAGTGCCAGAGAGACAAAGAAATAAAAGACAACAGCAAGACCTTCAGAGGATACAAGGAAATATATCCAGCAGTCAGAAGAGCTACAACGCAGACATATCCAAGGGCCAAGTGTGCTGTGATTGGGGGACTGAAGGAGCAGCACCATTATGGATATTACCACCAGCGGGAGGGACCACCGTGAAACGTAAGTGATCAATTCATGGAAAATGTTTAGGCAATCAGTCATTTTAATCAGAGTTTGAGGTTGTGGATTTTGTCTTGAAGTTTGGTATTTGTTGCAAATTTCACTCTTTTGGTTGTAAAGAGTGAAATCTGCAGCAAAGAGTCATCATGCTACGATTTTAAATATCCTGCACGCAATTTTTTCCCATACTATGTGGCAGATTTAAGAAACTGCCTACAAGATAAAGTCTTAGTTGCCCCTAGCAACCAATCACAGCGCAGCTTTCATTTTACCAGGACAGAATACAAAACAAAAGCTGCACTGTGATTGGTTGCCAGGGGCAACTAAGACAGCTTTTCTTTTAGTTATACTCCTAGATGTAGTTGGGATTTATTAAATCTCATCCATATGGCTTATATTGTAAATGCTGCCAATTCTCCATGTGGAAAGTCTGCACGAAATATCTGTAGCATTTTTGCCCCATGTGAAATGTACCCTAATCAGGAGCGGACTGGGATTAAAAAAAGACAGTCCTGGTGCACAACAATCAACACCCCAAATACAATATGAACCCCCTCGCTCCAAGCCACATTGCAGATATATAATATAATAGATCCTGTGCCGCTGAAATAAAGATTTTTGCTACATGAACGCGCAATAAAAGCAAAACAAGTTTTACTATTTTCACAGAAAACTGTATTTATATCGATACATCTGTAATAGAGATGAGCGAGCACCAAACTGCTCGAGTGCTCGTTACTCGAGTCGAACTTTCAGTGATGCTCGAGAGTTCGTTTCGAGTAACGAACCCCATTGAAGTCAATGGGCGACGCAAGCATTTTTGTATATGACTGGTGCTCCGCTAAGGTTTTCATTTGTGAATCTTAGCAAATCACCAAAGTCATGTAAAAAAACACAGAAATGGATAGGGCAGGCGAGGAGCAACATGCAGGGCTACATTTCGGGTTCCGAGGTCTCACTATTAAGCCACAATAGTAGCAAGAGTGAGACACCCCCCCCTCCCGCACTGTCAGCATAACGATCGTTCTCCTCTGCCACAGCTGTAACAGCTGTGGCAGAGAAGAACGATGTTAGCCCATTGAATTCAAGGGAGCCGGCAATATAGCCGGCTCCATTGAAAGCAATGGGCTGCCGGCGAGCGCGGGATGAATTTTCGGGAAGGGCTTAAAAATATAATCCCTTCCCTGAAAAAGAAACATTTTAGTGCAAAACAAAAAAACAATAAAAAAAAACGTACCTTTCCGCCTCTGCTGTGACCCCCGCGGGCATGAAGAACACATCTGCCGCATGCGGCAGATGTATCCTTCACCTCCGCTAGTTAAAAGAATTCCTTGCTGCTGCATCTGCCACATCTGTGGCAGATGCAGCAAAAGGAATTCTTCAGTTCTCAACCGCAGCTGTCACACATGACAGCTGCGGTAGAGAATCCTGCTGCCGGCATCCTGTCAATGGCTTTTCAGGGAAGGGCTTCATAAGCCCTTCCCTGAAAAGCCATTTAAATTAGTGCAAAAAAAAAAAAACAATTCTCACCTCCCTTCAGTTGCCGGGGCTCAGCCGCGACTTCTAGTGCTGTCCCAGGCTCTGTAGTTCTGAGCTATCAGCAGCCGGGGATTTAAAATCCCCAGCTGCTGATAGCTCAGCAGCGCTACAGAGCCGGGGACAGTGGCAGAAATCCCCGCTGAGCCCCGGCAGCTGTTAGTGGCTTTGCAGGAAAGGGCTTCATAAGCCCTTCCCTGAAAAGCCTTTTTAAAATAGTAAAAAAATATTTAAAAAATAGATACTCACCTCCCTTCAGCTGCCGGGGCACAGCCGCGTCTTCTCCTGCTGTCCCCTGCACTGTGTTGCTGAACTGCTGATCTATCACCAGCCGGGGATTTAAAATGCCTGCCTGCTGAAAGAGCTGAATGTAATTGGCTGAGGTGCTCCCGGCTGGTGATAGATCAGCAGTTCAGCACCACAGTGCAGGGGACAGAAGGAGAAGACGCTGCTGTGCCCCGGCAGCTGAAGGGAGGTGAGTATCTATTTTTTTTGTTTTTTAAATCACTTTTAATTCATTTCCAGGGAATGGCTTATATGTAAAGCCCTTCCCTGAAAAACAATTCAGGTGTGCCAGCAGACCATTGTCTTCAATGGAGTCGCCGGCAGCAGCAGCGGCTCCATTGAAGAGAATGCCAGCATTTTTATTCTTTTTTACACTAAAATCTTTTTTTTTCAGGGAAGGGCTTATATGTAAAGTCCTTCCCTGAAAAGGAATGCAGGGAGCCAGCAGGCCATTGTTTTCAATGGAGCCGCCGGCAGCAGCCGCGGCTCCATTGAAAGCAATGCGTGCATTCCCTATGGTGCACGCATGTCCTATCTTTGCAGGAACGCATCTGCAAAGTACGGACATGTGCACACACCATAGGGAATGCAGTGTTGTACATACAAGCGTGTTTTCATGCGTGTGTATGCACGCACCAAAACACGCTCGTCTAAACGCACCCTTAAGGATGATTTCCAGGTAAGGGCTTATATTTTTAAGCCCTTCCCGAAAATTCATCCCGCGCTCGGCGGCAGCCCATTGCTTTCAATGGAGCTGGCTGTATTGCCGGCTCCATTGAATTCAATGGTCAGTGCTCGTTTAATCGAGACGAGTACCGCGTGGTGCTCGTCTCGAGTAACGAGCATCTCGAGCACCCTAATATTTGAACGAGCATCAAGCACGGACGAGTATGCTCGCTCATCTCTAATCTGTAACACCACAAATTCAAGTACCACCCAAGCTGCAGCCGTGTAAAGGAGCTAACACTAGCTATACAAAACAAATCACAATGTTAATTATCATCAATGTACTAGTGCACCAAGAAGTGCTTATTTAGAGCACAAAATCAGCGGGCCCGCACGAGCCGCGCCTGGACCGGATGGATGGCCCCCGCCAGCGGGCCCGCCCGAGCCGCGCCTGGACCGGATGGATGGCCCCCGCCAGCGGGCCCGCCCGAGCCGCGCCTGGACCGGATGGATGGCCCCCGCCAGCGTTCCCGCCCGAGCCGCGCCTGGACCGGATGGATGGCCCCCGCGAGCGGGCCCGCCCGAGCCGCGCCTGGACCGGATGGATGGCCCCCGCGAGCGGGCCCGCCCGAGCCGCGCCTGGACCGGATGGATGGCCCCCGCCAGCGTTCCCGCCCGAGCCGCACCTGGACCGGATGGATGGCCCCCGCCAGCGGGCCCGCCTGGGCCGCGCCTGGAGCGGATAGATGGCCCCCGCCAGCGGGCCCGCCCGGACCGGATGGATGGCCCCCGCCAGAGGGCCCGCCCGAGCCGCGCCTGGACCGGATGGATGGCCCCCGCCCGAGCCGCGCCTGGACCGGAAGGATGGCCCCCGCCAGAGGGCCCGCCCGAGCCGCGCCTGGACCGGATGGATGGCCCCCGCCAGAGGGCCCGCCCGAGCCGCGCCTGGACCGGATGGATGGCCCCCGCCAGCGGGCCCGCCCGAGCCGCGCCTGGGCCGGATGGATGGCCCCCGCCAGCGGGCCCGCCCGAGCCGCGCCTGGGCCGGATGGATGGCCCCCGCCAGAGGGCCCGCCCGAGCCGCGCCTGGACCGGATGGTAGGCCCCCGCCAGCGGGCCCGCCTGAGCCGCGCCTGGACCGGATGGATGGCCCCCGCCAGCGGGCTCGCCCGAGCCGCGCCTGGAGCGGATGGATGGCCCCCGCCAGAGGGCCCGCCCGAGCCGCGCCTGGAGCGGATGGATGGCCCCCGCCAGAGGGCCCGCCCGAGCCGCGCCTGGACCGGATGGATGGCCCCCGCCAGCGTTCCCGCCCGAGCCGCGCCTGGACCGGATGGATGGCCCCCGCGAGCGGGCCCGCCCGAGCCGCGCCTGGACCGGATGGATGGCCCCCGCGAGCGGGCCCGCCCGAGCCGCGCCTGGACCGGATGGATGGCCCCCGCCAGCGTTCCCGCCCGAGCCGCACCTGGACCGGATGGATGGCCCCCGCCAGCGGGCCCGCCTGGGCCGCGCCTGGAGCGGATAGATGGCCCCCGCCAGCGGGCCCGCCCGGACCGGATGGATGGCCCCCGCCAGAGGGCCCGCCCGAGCCGCGCCTGGACCGGATGGATGGCCCCCGCCCGAGCCGCGCCTGGACCGGAAGGATGGCCCCCGCCAGAGGGCCCGCCCGAGCCGCGCCTGGACCGGATGGATGGCCCCCGCCAGAGGGCCCGCCCGAGCCGCGCCTGGACCGGATGGATGGCCCCCGCCAGCGGGCCCGCCCGAGCCGCGCCTGGGCCGGATGGATGGCCCCCGCCAGCGGGCCCGCCCGAGCCGCGCCTGGGCCGGATGGATGGCCCCCGCCAGAGGGCCCGCCCGAGCCGCGCCTGGACCGGATGGTAGGCCCCCGCCAGCGGGCCCGCCTGAGCCGCGCCTGGACCGGATGGATGGCCCCCGCCAGCGGGCTCGCCCGAGCCGCGCCTGGAGCGGATGGATGGCCCCCGCCAGAGGGCCCGCCCGAGCCGCGCCTGGAGCGGATGGATGGCCCCCGCCAGAGGGCCCGCCCGAGCCGCGCCTGGAGCGGATGGATGGCCCCGCCAGAGGGCCCGCCCGAGCCGCGCCTGGACCGGATGGATGGCCCCCGCCAGCGGGCCCGCCCGAGCCGCGCCTGGACCGGATGGATGGCCCCCGCCAGCGGGCCCGCCCGAGCCGCGCCTGGACCGGATGGATGGCCCCCGCCAGCGGGCCCGCCCGAGCCGCGCCTGGACCGGATGGATGGCCCCCGCCAGCGGGCCCGCCCGAGCCGCGCCTGGACCGGATGGATGGCCCCCGCCAGCGGGCCCGCCCGAGCAGCGCCTGGACCGGATGGATGGCCCCCGCCAGCGGGCCCGCCCGAGCCGCGCCTGGACCGGATGGATGGCCACCGCCAGCGGGCCCGCCCGAGCCGCGCCTGGACCGGATGGATGGCCCCCGCCAGCGGGTCCGCCCGAGCCGCGCCTGGACCGGATGGATGGCCCCGCCAGAGGGCCCGCCCGAGCCGCGCCTGGACGGCCGCCGCCAGCGGGCCCGCCTGAGCCGCGCCTGGACCGGATGGATGGCCCCCGCCAGCGGGCCCGCCCGGACCGGATGGATGGCCCCCGCCAGCGGGCCCGCCCGAGCCGCGCCTGGACCGGATGGTAGGCTCCCGCCAGAGGGCCCGCCCGAGCCGCGCCTGGAGCGGATGGATGGCCTCCGCCAAAGGGCCCGCCCGAGCCGCGCCTGGAGCGGATGGATGGCCCCGCCAGAGGGCCCGCCCGAGCCGCGCCTGGACCGGATGGATGGCCCCCGCCAGCGGGCCCGCCCGAGCAGCGCCTAGACCGGATGGATGGCCCCCGCCAGCGGGCCCGCCCGAGCCGCGCCTGGACCGGATGGATGGCCCCCGCCAGAGGGCCCGCCCGAGCCGCGCCTGGACCGGATGGTAGGCCCCCGCCAGCGGGCCCGCCCGAGCCGCGCCTGGAGCGGATGGATGGCCCCCGCCAGCGGGCCCGCCCGAGCCGCGCCTGGACCAGATGGATGGCCCCCGCCAGAGGGCCCGCCTGACCCGCGCCTGGACCGGATGGATGGCCCCCGCCAGAGGGCCCGCCCGAGCCGCACCTGGAGTGGATGGATGGCCCCCGCCAGAGGGCCCGCCCGAGCCGCGCCTGGACCGGATGGATGGCCCCCGCCAGCGGGCCCGCCCGAGCCGCGCCTGGACCAGATGGATGGCCCCCGCCAGAGGGCCCGCCTGACCCGCGCCTGGACCGGATGGATGGCCCCCGCCAGAGGGCCCGCCCGAGCCGCGCCTGGACCGGAAGGATGGCCCCCGCCACAGGGCCCGCCCGAGCCGCGCCTGGAGCGGATGGATGGCCCCCGCGAGAGGGCCCGCCCGAGCCGCGCCTGGAGCGGATGGATGGCCCCCGCCAGAGGGCCCGCCCGAGCCGCGCCTTGACCGGATGGATGGCCCCCGCCAGAGGGCCCGCCCGAGCCGCGCCTTGACCGGATGGATGGCCCCCGCCAGCGGGCCCGCCCGAGCCGCGCCTGGACCGGATGGATGGCCCCCGCCAGCGAGCCCGCCCGAGCCGCGCCTGGACCGGATGGATGGCCCCCGCCAGCGAGCCCGCCCGAGCCGCGCCTGGACCGGATGGATGGCCCCCGCCAGCGGGTCCGCCCGAGCCGCGCCTGGACCGCATGGATGGCCCCCGCCAGCGGGCCCGCCCGAGCCGCGCCTGGACTGCATGGATGGCCCCCGCCAGCGGGCCCGCCCGAGCCGCGCCTGGACCGCATGGATGGCCCCCGCCAGCGGGCCCGCCCGAGCCGCGCCTGGACCGGATGGATGGCCCCCGCCAGCGAGCCCGCCCGAGCCGCGCCTGGACCGGATGGATGGCCCCCGCCAGCGGGCCCGCCCGAGCCGCGCCTGGACCGGATGGATGGCCCCCGCCAGCGGGCCTGCCCGAGCCTGGACCAGATGGATGGCCCCCGCCAGAGGGCCCGCCCGAGCCGCGCCTGGACCGGATGCATGGCCCCCGCCAGTGGGCCCGCCCGAGCCTGGACCGGATAGATGGTCCCCGCCAGAGGGCCCCCCCGAGCCGCGCCTGGACCGGATGGATGGCCCCGCCAGGATAGGACTTGCCAAAGAGCGGAAAAATATATAAATATGTATATTTAAATAAATAATATTTTTAAAAAAATAAAAATAATGAATATCGCTTATGTTTATGACCCTAATAAAAAAAAAATGGGGTTTATTTTCATGTGAGATTTGTGCACCTTCCCAGCCGTTTTAAAAAGGCTTTACATGGAGTGCAATTTCTCCACAACAAATCTGCAGCATTTTTTTTTTAAACCCTGAAAATTATAAATTATGTCTCTTTAGGATGTGAATTTCTGCAGCGGAATTTAACCCCCCAAATAACAAGGTTTAATTCCGCAGCAGATCGGTAAGCAAACGTACAGCCAAATGCATACCATTAGGCTAATTTCACACGGCGAGTGTGATATCTGGCCGTAAAATTTGGCCTGATATTGCGCTCTCTAACATGCTATGTCCCTGCAGTCACCAGGTTATTTTGTATTAAAACCGTTTCACTTTGGGGAAGTAGCGATCCTCCCCCGTGGCTAAAAGTATCGTGAAGGGTTTCCTATTGGTTTCAATGGGAAAACATTGCATCACACTTGTGTGCAGCTCGCACACCCTGCAATGCTGTGTGGGCCCCCTTTGAAAACAATGGGTGATGCCATGCAGCGCATTCCAAGGGAATTCCCAAAGATAGGACATGCTGCGATTATTTCTGCGCCAAAAAAACATTAATAAGTTATGTATATGACACCATTCAAAAGAACGGGGTTCATAATCGAACATCATTTGTTTGCCTTAAGGTGCAGATTTAATGCTTATTTTCTGCAGAAAGCCTGTAGCGGATACACTTTGCGTGAAGATAGCCTTCGGGTACTTTTACACGTAGCAGCAATGCTGCATCACCTCGCATGTTACTTGTGCGGAAAAAATTGCAGCAAGCTCTATCTTGATCTGTACTACGTGCACATACACGCCAAGGTAGTACATAGGGATTGGCAGCATGCAGATAGTACGCATGTCATCTCGTACTTGCTGCATGCCCCCATGCCAGTACACACGGTCGCGTGAGCCCAGCCTAAGTCATGGTCAAATCTCACATTTAGCTGTGATTGTTATAGAATGATAGTATAACCAATAACAGTTTAAACAGAATGTGTGAACATAACCTCATGTACCTTATACTAAGGCCCCCTGTCCACGGACGTGATTTCGCCGGTGGCAAATCGCTGGCGAATCACGCCGCGTGAACCTTTCTATAGCGTTGCTATGGAAAGAGCTGGCCCCGTGTCAATGAGCAGAGAATCATTGCGATTCTCTGCTCGCGGTCGGCAATTCACAGCATGCTCACATGCGGCGACTCCCGCGGCGGAGATCCGCCACGGGATACCGCTACGCTCGTGGACAGGAGACTTAAAGGGGTTGTCCCGTTCGGCGTGAGTGTTTTGCCAACTGGCAAACAACAAGTTCGGATGCGGCTTTAAAGAAGGACAAATAGGTTGATACAACAAAATTTATTAATACAAATGAATAAATGATTACGATAAAACAATTACATAAAAATAGGTGATATTACGTAAATGTTTACAATGATACTCTACAGGTAAAATACATATAGCAAGTGATAAAACATAAACACACTTTACAATACAAAAGACTTACAAGACATACTTACAATATACAAACTGCATCCGTTAATAAGTAGGAGCTTTTCTTAAACACTTCTGCCTGGAGTTCATCTTTCACTGGAGAAGCCACAGTGAAGAGCAGACGGGTTCCATGGACCAACACTGTAGGAGATCATCTCCTTACAGGTACAAGATGCTTCTGATCTATTACAATTTTTGTCCTATTTTATACACTAAAACTTGCTTAGTCATAGGCCATATTCTCCAAGCTTTGTAAACCAAGATGTTATCAAACTGAGACCCCCCACCATCTGAAGTAGCCACTTTCTTTGATCAAAGGTTCAGAATCAACAACTCAATTCCCTAGACAATGCTGATGGTATCACAGGATTAACAAGACTCAACAGATTGGTGGCCATACAATGTATATGGACAGAGCTCAAACAAACCTATACAAATGGAATTGTAGTAAAAGCAGGTAGCATTGTTCTGTATAAGTAAGACCAATATAGATATGTTAGACCTCTATCTTATACAAAGAACTAACAAGTCGCATACACATTTCACAGTTACATCAAAGCTTCCTACACCAAACAGGTTTGAAGTCCACATGAATGTTCATAGCTATTCGTATGTAAAATACAGAATGGAGAATAAAGGAAAATACAAAATGGAGGATGAAGGACAAAATGGAGGGCTACAAATAGCCAATTATATTTGCACCACAGCGAGACAAACCCGATGCAGGGGTTTACACAAAAAACAGGATAGTGCTTACCTGAATCCCCGCGCTCCGGTGACTTCTTACTTACCTGCTGAAGATGGCCGCCGGGATCTTCTCCCTCGGTGGACCGCAGGGCTTCTGTGCGGTCCATTGCCGATTCCAGCCTCCTGATTGGCTGGAATCGGCACGTGACGGGGCGGAGCTACACGGAGCCGCTCTCCGGCACGAGCGGCCCCATTGAGAAAAGAAGAAGACCGGACTGCGCAAGCGCGTCTAATCTGGAGATTAGACGCTGAAAATTAGACGGCACCATGGAGACGAGGACGCTAGCAACGGAACAGGTAAGTGAATAACTTCTGTATGGCTCATAATTAATGCACAATGTACATTACAAAGTGCATTAATATAGCCATACAGAAGTGTATAGACCCACTTGCTTTTGCGGGACAACCCCTTTAAGGCTTTGTTCAGACAATGCAGAAAAGCAACAAATGCAGTGAAAGAAAGCAAACTAATTTTACAGCAATTGTATATTTTTTTTAAAAAAAGCTCCCATATTTTTGCTGACTATTCACATAGGCGAGCGCGATACGTGTCCGAGAAACTTAGACCAATATTGTGCTTTTAACCCTTTCCAATCCAATTTGTATCCTGGTCGGCTTACTCTTTTTCTGCCATTATACAACGACGCTAGATGCTGGCTAGAGCCAGTACTGCATGAGGTGTCACGTTGGATAGGCTCCGACAGCAGAGAGGCCGGCAATATACAGTAAGAGAACCCCGACAGATGTTTTCCAACATTGGAGCTGTACAGCCATAAATCATAATGTCTTCAGAGGTCAGACAGTGGATTGGAAAGGGTTAAAGTCGGATCGCAATCGTCTGCCATGCAAGTGTGATTGTCTTTATTTTTATAGATCCCATAGGAAATAATGAGTGATTCCTTGAAAGAAATGAGCCGAAAACAGGATATGCAGCGATTTTTTAAAATCTTGCAGCTTCACTGCGTTTTTTTTTTTCTTGCAACTGCGCATCAGTTAAAACATCACAAATGTGAAGGAAACCACTGAAAATCATTGGGTTTATAATTCTGCACTTCTCACAAAAAAAATTTTTTAAAAAAGAAATCGCACGATTTTATCGCCCGTGTGAAACCAGCCAACAAGTGATCGAAAAAGCCAGGTGTGGCCCAAAATGGTACCAACAAAAACTGCAGCTTGACGCACAAATGCAAAGTAAAAAAATCAGTTTTGTACCGTTGTAAATGCAAGATTAGGGCTTATTTACACAAGCGTATATCGGTCGGGTTTCTATGCCCAGCTGATATACACTTCCATCTACGCAGTTCTCCCCCCCCCCTCAGCTCTCTGCCTCTCTCCTCTCGTCCAGCATTTGCAATGGGAGGGGGCGAAACAGGGACAAAGCAAATATCCACTCTGTCCCGCCCACTCCCATTGCTGGCTATGAACAAGGGGCGGGGACCACTCCCCCATTGCTGGCTATGAACATGGGGCGGGGACCACGCCCCCATTGCTGGCTATGAATAAGGGGCGGGGACCACCCCCCATTGCTGGCTATGAATAAGGGGCGGGGACCACCCCCCCATTTCTGGCTATGAATAAGGGGCGGGGACCACCCCCCCATTGCTGGCTATGAACAAGGGGCGGGGACCACCCCCCCATTGCTGGCTATGAACAAGGGGCGGGGACCACTCCCATTGCTGGCTATGAACAAGGGGCGGGGACCACTCCCATTGCTGGCTATGAACAAGGGGCGGGGACCACTCCCCCATTGCTGGCTATGAACAAGGGGCGGGGACCACTCCCCCATTGCTGGCTATGAACAAGGGGCGGGGACCACTCCCCCATTGCTGGCTATGAACAAGGGGCGGGGACCACTCCCCCATTGCTGGCTATGAACAAGGGGCGGGGACCACTCCCCCATTGCTGGCTATGAACAAGGGGCGGGGACCACTCCCCCATTGCTGGCTATGAACAAGGGTCGGGGACCACTCCCCCATTGCTGGCTATGAACAAGGGTCGGGGACCACTCCCCCATTGCTGGCTATGAACAAGGGTCAGGGACCACTCCCATTGCTGGCTATGAACAAGGGTCGGGGACCACTCCCATTGCTGGCTATGAACAAGGGGCGGGGACCACTCCCATTGCTGGCTATGAACAGGGGGCGGGGACCACTCCCATTGCTGGCTATGAACAAGGGGCGGGGACCACTCCCATTGCTGGCTATGAACAAGGGGCGGGGACCACTCCCATTGCTGGCTATGAACAAGGGGCGGGGACCACTCCCATTGCTGGCTATGAACAAGGGGCGGGGACCACTCCCATTGCTGGCTATGAACAAGGGGCGGGGACCACTCCCATTGCTGGCTATGAACAGGGGGCGGGGACCACTCCCATTGCTGGCTATGAACAAGGGGCGGGGACCACTCCCATTGCTGGCTATGAACAAGGGGCGGGGACCACTCCCATTGCTGGCTATGAACAAGGAGCGGGGACCACTCCCATTGCTGGCTATGAACAAGGGGCGGGGACCACTCCCATTGCTGGCTATGAACAAGGGGCGGGGACCACTCCCCCACTGCCATTGCAGACTACTTGGAGGGGAGGCGAGAGACGGAGAAGCTGCTCAGATGGAAGCATATATATCGGCCAGCCATGAAAACGCCAGCCGATATACGCTCGTGTAAATAAGCCCTTAAGGATATAAAAAATAAAATCTTTTAAAAAGCCAAAATTGGTAATTTTTTTTCTCCTCTTTGGCCTCCAAATTTTTTTTTTTTTTATAGTAGTTGTACAATACATTATATGTACCCAAAAAAGATACTGTTACCATGCAGCGCGGCACGGGGTCCCGCGGTCGGCGCGCGTCGCTCCGGCATCGGCTCCGGCGGCCTGGAGCCCTGTGTCGGGGTTATCCCAGCTGCTTGGGGCGGCCGGTGGGCGGCGGCATGGGCGTGTCTGCCCATAGGGTGCCGCCCGCACTCCTCCGTTCTTATACAGCAGTGGGTGGAGTTGACTCCTCCCACTCTCCGCCCCTGGGCGGAACCTTGTGGTTAAAAGACTGGCAGTGAATTGAGCTCACTGCCAGTTATTGGTTCTGCTTTCATCTAGTCAGTCTGTCTGCAGTTTACCTCAGCCAGTCCCTAGTTGTCAGTCAGCTCCTTCTTGCTATCCTTTGCTCAGTCTGTTTCTGTTGGTTCTGTTAGCCTCTAATCTGGTCTGTCTCAGTCAGCACTAGTTGCTATTCAGTGTCCTGTCAGTTTGCCTGTGAGCTCCATCTCCAGCCCTGCTTGTACTTGTAAGTTCTGTTGGTTTGTTCCACCTGCCTCTTCTGTCGGCACTCTGTCCCCTGTTAGTAGTTCCATCTAGGTAGTTGCCAGGTCCCTAGCCAGCGCAGGGACCGCCGCCCAGTTGTCTGCCTGGGGTTAGCCAGGGCCGAGGCAAGTAGGCACGAACATTGGGGTGCGGGAAGATCAGGGCACCCCACCTGGCGCTCGGGGGGGGGGGGGGGGGCAGAGTGCCGTAACAGGTACAATAAAAACTACACCTCAGCATGCAAAGAACAAGTCCTCATATGGCCAGAAATTCCCCCCCAAATAATCATGTCCTTAAGACAAAACTAGGCCAGATTATTAAGGGTTAAAATAGATCACACATGAAAGCCTATGGGAGCGTACAAAAAACGCAGTGAGCACAGATGTTACATGCGTGTGCACTTTGTTTTCTTAACTATGCATGTTTCCAAGAGACAAAAAACCCACGACTTTCACATGACGCGCGAGGGAGTGAAAACGCGGAGTTGTGAAACCAATGGTTTAATTGTTTCATTCCCATTTACGATGTTGTGATGTTTTCAATGTGATGTTGAAAATCGCAGCACGTACGATCATTCTGCGTGTTTTTTCCCCCCACGTTTCCCTATGGAGCCTCTTTTTTATCGCATCGCAAAGCATGAACTTATGATTTTCATGAAATGCATTTTAACATTAGAAACTGCGCTTTTGCTGAGATTTTCTCATGGCGATATCGCGTTCACCAATGTGAAGGAGCCCTCACTGATCCTCTACCAGTGGGGTCATTCTACCTGCACAGACCAGAACCATCAGAAGTCCTTCCACTCTTCTCACCTGCTAAACTGCCTCCCACCTCCCTTCTCTAGCGGCTGTCATTGGCTCCCATAGGAGCCTATGCAGCTGCCGACGTATTCCGTCCCAAAAGATAGTTCCAGGACTATCTTTTGAGCCCGACGTAAAAGCGCCCGGCGCTATATTGGCCCAGCTGGGCGCTTTTATGTCTTGGGAATATGGCCATGTGATCTGATACATTGGAATCCAATGCATTAAATCATAGTATATATCGGCCGACCATGAAAACGGCGGACTCATATACACTCGTGGGAAAGAACCCTAAGGTCCATTGTGCGAGAAAAGATCAGTCCTGGGCTGCATGTTTTAAATGTCCCACTGTGAGCAGCTGGGAATTCCCCAGCAGTGGGGAGCAGTAGGGGACTCCCTTCACCTTGCTCCCCAAGAGATTTCCCTATAGTGGGGAGAAAGAGGAAGTTACAGGGCTTCCCCCGAGAGCGTGGGAGAAGAGGACAAGGCTAGAGGGATCTGCCCTCGAGCCCCGCCCCCTATCTGTTTGCTAAGGGGAATCCCTGGGAGAAGGCCTATAGCCCCACCCCCTCTCTAGCCCTGCCCACTCTCTGGGATATGGGGATATCCCTCAGAAATCCCCAGAGCAGGGAGAGAGAAGGGGGGGCTATGGATTAATCTGCCATAGCAGGGAGAGGTATTGGGGCTATGAGGGATTAACCCATAGCAGGGAGAGACAGAGCAAAGCTGTTGGTTAATCCCTCATAGCCCTGTTCTCTCTTTCCCTGCTATGGGGAAATCACGAAGCCCTGTGGGGTTTCTTCTCTCCCTCCTGGAGTAGCTGCCCGTTCACACAGTTTTTAGCGCAGCATAGATGCATTTTTTTCATGCACCTTTACTGTTCTAAAACCACGCTTGTGCAAATGAGGCCTTAGGCTGGATTCACACGAACGTATATCGGCTCGGTTTTCACGCCCAGCCGATATACGTTGTCTCTCTCTGCAGGGGGGGGGGGAGCCTGGAAGAGCCAGGAGCAGTGCTCTGAGCTCCCGCCCCTTCTCTGCCTCCTCTCCACCCCTCTGCACTATTTGCAATGGGAAGAGGCAGGACGGGGACGGGGCTAATTCTCAGCACTTAGCCCCGCCCCTGTCCCATCTCCTTTCATTGCAAATAGTGCAGAGGGGCGGAGAGGAGGCAGAGAGGGGGCGGGAGCTCAGTTCCTGCTCCTGGCTCTTCCATCCCCCCCTGCAGATGAGGACAACGTATATCGGCTTGGCGTGAAAACCGAGCCGATATACGTTCGTGTGAATCCACCCTAAAGAAAAACTTTACTGCTTTCACTAACAATGCTTCACTGAGACAGAACACAGTTTCCTTCTAGGTTTAAACACCGTGGGGCTGATTAGTTCGGACAGAAGCTTTGTCTGCTGGTCTTATCATGCAGCCTCGCTATCAGAAGATGCGCTTAATATATGAAGAGGTGCAGGGATTCTGTCAAACGCTGCAGCTCCTCAGAATGAGGACACTTAATGACAGGCTCACACAAGCGTAATTTATTAGCGTATTACGCGGTGAATGGAGTCAGTGAAAGTACATTGATTTTCATTGATCCATTTACACTTGTTTATATACATTGCATATTATACCCACGTAAAAAAGAACGCAGCATGTTCTACTTTACTGCGTATTACACACAATAGAGCCCTATTGTTCTCTATGGGCATGTAATAAACACTGTACATATGCAATTAATTTGCGTATGTACAGGGTTTATAAGTCGCTAAGCCACTGATCGGGAAATTCTTTTTAAAAAGCCATAATGCGAATGACAGCGTGCGTGAGATATATGCAGCTGTGAATGAACCCATTGAAATCAATGGGCTCTATTCACTGTGTAATACGTTGCATATTTACGTCCATGTGAATGAGCACTAACACATTTGCAAAATAAAATAAAGCTGTTATGTGCCGTAAAAAACCTCTGCCATACACAGCGATAGGCTGGCTCACACAGCGGTAAAATGCTGTGCTATACACGTAAAGTTTGACTTGGAGCTATGCTCTGAGTCATGGAGCCGGCAGCGCCAGCCGCTCCCTGCCCGCTACATGAAGACTGACAGCCTCTCCCCTTTTGTATCTCATTTGTGTATAGGATAATGATCTGAGGGTGAGTGATTGATGATGTAACAATGCTTATCCAGGAGAGTCACTGTACATATATTTAAATGCCCTGACCGATGTTTGGGGGATCTTACACTGCCCCCCACGCTAAGATCGCAGGTTGCCGTGCGATTGCAATGGCAGCCGAGGGCCTTTTCCTCAATAAATTTTTATTGGCATTTTCGATACATACAGCTTATGTAAACATTAATAATGTAAATATTCAGCATTAAATATAAGCATTGCATGTTACAGCTTTATTTGGAAAGGGGGGGGGGGATGAGGGAAATAGGAGGAAGAGAGAAAGGGGAGGGGAGGGAGGTCCGAGGGAAAGTGAAAATTTAAAGGGGTTGTCCCGCGGCAGCAAGTGGGTCTATACACTTCTGTATGGCCATATTAATGCACTTTGTAATGTACATTGTGCATTAATTATGAGCCATACAGAAGTTATCAAAAGTTTTATACTTACCTGCTCCGTTGCTGGCGTCCTCGTCTCCATGGTGCCGACTAATTTTCGGCCTCCGATGGCCAAATTAGCCGCGCTTGCGCAGTCCGGGTCTTCTGCTGTCTTCTATGGGGCCGCTCGTGCAGAATGCCGACTCCGTGTAGCTCCGCCCCGTCACGTGCCGATTCCAGCCAATCAGGAGGCTGGAATCGGCAATGGACCGCACAGAAGAGCTGCGGTCCACGGAGAGAGCAGACCCCGGCGGCCATCTTCAGCAGGTGAGTATGAAGACGCCGGACCGCCGGGATTCAGGTAAGCGCTGTGCGGTTTGTTTTTTTAACCCCTGCATCGGGGTTGTCTCGCGCCGAACGGGGGGGGGGGGGGTTAAAAAAAAAAAAAACCCGTTTCGGCGCGGGACAACCCCTTTAACCTTAACTTCAAGGTACCTTAAACGTGCTGAGTAATAGTCTGTTGGTTGATTGTCCTAAAGTCAAACAAAATTAGCTTAGTGGTTTCCAAGTGATTTTGTGTTATTAGAAATAGAAGAGACATTGTTGGGCGCTGGAGTAGTTTCCGGAGTTAATTCTCTAAGGCTTTGAGATTGTGAAGGGAGGACAGAGAGAAGAGGGGGAGGGGAGGGGAGAGAGGGTAGTGAAAGGTGGGAGTTGACAAGCCTGTTGGTGGTTAGTCAAACCCTGATGGCAACTTCATTGTTTGGAGCCAGCCTGCCCAATCTTTTCGGAACTGAGTCAGAGTATCCTTTTGAAGAGCAATAAATTTTTCGTGAACACAATTTAGGGAAACGGCGTCTTGCATCTCCTCTATGGAGGGGATATATTTAGATCTCCATTTTCTTGCTATAAGTGTTCGAGAGGTGTGGAGTATGTGGCACACTATTACTCTGTAGTTCCTGGGTATATTTCCTATGCCCAGTAGGAGCAGTGCTAGTTCGGGTTCGAGGTTCCCTGAAGTAGGAAGTAGTTTGGATTTATATTGTGAGACCTTACTCCAGTAGTGATGCAAGAGGGGACATGACCAAAATATGTGGAGTAATGATCCAATTCCCCCGCAACCTCTCCAGCAGAGGGGGGACAGCTTCTTTTTTCATCTGGGACAGTCTCAATGGGGAGCAGTACCATCTAGTCAGGAGTTTTTGATACTGTTCCCAATGTGAGGCGCAGGAGGTAGATTTGTGAGCCCATCTCATCGCCTCGCACCACATTTCCTGAGAACATTTTTTGTTCAGGTCCTTTTCCCAATTCAGGAAAATAATTGTTTTCTTGAATGTTTGTGTGCCAGATAAGCAAGTGTAGATTGATTTAGAAAGTTTTTTCTGTAGTGTTATATTTGCATTTAATAAATCGTTTAAAGGGTTTGGTAGCGCAGAGAAAATAAATTTGTGGGCTCTTAGGAAGTCACAAATACGTAAATAGGTAAAGTATTCCAGAGGAGGGACTGCGTATTTTTCTTGTAGCTGAGGGAAGGAGAGTAAATTGTTGTCCAGGAACAGGTCTGAGACCTTCATGGTTTCTCTATAAGGCCAGTTATTTAAACAGATATCAGGGATTAAGTGCTTTAGTGTGAGAAAGGGAAGTGGGATTTTTGTAGATGTGCTTGGATCAAGCTTTGATCTTGGGCCTAGAGCATTCCATGCTTTTAATGTGGCTTTTACTGGGGGAGGGTGTTGTGAGACTTCCTGGGGGATGATTGAATTTGCTAGTAGATATACTTTCCAATTGGATATGCCCGTTAGATTGGATTCAGTGGAAGCCCATGTTTTGTTCGCCTCCATGTTGCACCAGTGTCTGCTCTGATCAATTAGAAAAGTATTGTGATAGTTTCGTAGGTTAGGAAGTCCCATACCCCCGAATTTCAGAGGTCTGTTTAGAATGGAGAATGCCACTCTGGGTCTCGCTCCTCTCCATATAAATTGATTCATTTGTTGGTGGAATGACAAAAATATAGAGTTTGGAATGGGCACAGGGATGGTCCTGAAGAGGTATAAAATACGGGGAAGAATAAGCATCTTGTACAGGGTCACCCTTCCCATCCAGCTAGGCTCGAATTTGGCCAGACGGTCTAGTTCTTTTTGTAGTAGCACTTTTAGCGGGGAGAAGTTTGTTGAGGGAAGGTCGGCGACTGAGGGGGTTAGAAGTATGCCTAAGTAAGGCAGGGAGGAAGGACACCACTGGAATGGGAATGTAGATCTCAAGGATTTTTCATCTGCTTTGGATAGATTGATGCCCATCATTTGTGATTTAGTTGAGTTTGCTTTATAATAGGAAATGGCACTGAAATGTTGCAAGGTAGACATCACCTGGGGAAGAGAAGTCTTTGGGCTTGTTAGGGTTAGTATTACGTCGTCGGCAAATAGGTTTATTTTGTGCGTGTCTGTTCCTGTGGGAATGCCCTTAATATGTGGGTTGGACCTAACTGCTTCTGCCAACGGCTCCATCATCATTGAGAATACGAGAGGCGATAGGGGACAGCCTTGGCGTGTGCCATTAGTGATTTGGAATGGTTTAGACAGGACACCGTTAGTTAGGACAGAAGCTGACGGGGTAGTGTAGAGGGCGGTCACCGCCGTGAGAATTGGTCCGGAGAAGCCGAATCGCTCCAGTACGCGGCTCATGTACCCCCAATGCACCCTATCGAATGCCTTCTCTGCATCCAGGGCGAGGAGCAGAGAAGGCATTCGTGTAGCGCCAGTTTTGGCTATGAGGTTGATCAGGCGTCTTGTTCCGTCCGGTGCCTGTCTACCTCTTGTGAAGCCCACCTGATCATTTTTAATAAGCTGGGGTAGGATAGGAAATAATCGGTTAGCTATTATTTTTGCATAGAGTTTAGTATCCGAGTTTAGGAGGGAGATGGGTCGAAAGTTGTTTGCGGATTCAGGGGACTTGCCCTCCTTAGGGATGGTGACTATGGTTGCTTTTAGATTTTCAGGGGGGATTTTGCCTGTTGACATTATGTGGTTAAAAAAGTCGCATATGTGTGGAAGCAGAACCGAGGAGAATAGTTTGAGGTATTCGATCGAGAAACCGTCGGGACCTGGGGATTTGCCCGGCTTCAGCGAGCGGATGGTTTGTTCTATTTCTTGTGACGTGATAGGCTGGCATAACTCTTGAATTTGGCTTTGCGAGAGAGATGGAAGGGAAAGTGTGGATAAGAATGCATCAATTGCTAGCTCATTAGGTTGGGGGGTATCTTTATCTTGGCTTAGATTGTAGAGCGAATTATAGTAATTGCTGAATTCGTCAGCAATTTCTTGTGGGCTGTAGATCTTTTTGTTTGTTGTCTGAGAGATTAGGTAAGGAATTCTTGAATTTGCTTTGGTTGCTTTGACTTTGTTGGCCATTAGTTTACTCGCCTTATTGTGTGAATGATAGTGATGCATTTTAAGTCTTTTTATGTGGTTCTCGTGGACTATTGTAAGGTGCGCTTGGAGCTTTGTTCTTGCTTTTTTTAAAGGAAGTAAGTTTCCTAGGGACGGGTCTGCCTTGTGTATCGCCGCCAAGGAGGAGACTTTTGTTAGTAATTCAGTTGTGGTTATGTTGCGTTGCTTGTTGTACTGTGCTGTCTGTTGGATGAAAAGACCCCTTGCGAATGCCTTATGTGCATTCCATAAAGTTGAAGGGCTGATGGATGGGTGGGAGTTGAGAGCAAAAAATTCAGTGAGCATTCTCTCTGCCGAGTTGGAGTTGTTTTTAAGAGACATAACGTAGGTGTTATTTCTCCAGATAAAAGCATTTGGGGGTGAATGGGATAGACGGAGCGACAAGGTTATCGGGGCGTGGTCTGACCAGGTGATGTCTCCTATTTCACATTCTGTAACCAATGGTAAGAGCCATTTTGTTGTTAGAAACATGTCGATGCGGGAGTAGGTGTTGTGTCTATGGGAGTAAAAGGTGAAGTCTCTGTCTGAAGCGTGTTTACATCTCCACGCATCATACAGATCTTCTTTTCGTAGCCAATCGTCGAGATAAGGGGGAGCTCTATCTCTTTTTGATGTAGAGTCCAAGTCTGGGCTATGAATAGTATTAAAGTCCCCGCATATTATAAGTTTGCCTTTGATTATATGCGAAATCTGTTTACACAGATCGTTTAGAAAGGCAAGCTGTGCCGTATTTGGGGCATAGACGTTCACTATGGTGAAGATCATGTTATTAATTTTACAAACTAAAACGACATATCTTCCCTTCGCGTCCAGAACCTCTTTCTGGAGTTGGAAAGCAACCGTTTTTTTTACTGCAATAAAAACGCCTGCTTTTCTCTTTGGGCCATTAGCGTAGAAGACTTGGGGGAAGTCCCTATTAGTCAGTCTGGTGGGGGCATTTTTTTGGAAGTGGGTTTCCTGAACGCAAACCATCTCCGCTTTTGATCTTTTAATTTCTCTCCACAAAAGAGATCTTTTAAATGGGCTGTTCAAGCCTTTTGCATTGAGGAACATAATTTTCAATGCCATGTTGGTTGTGGTGGTTCTGCGCCAAGGAAACCATACATAGACAACAACCCTTTCACATAGCAAGAAATATTGTCAAACGATAACAGAGCTATGCATTTTGTAAAAGATAAACAATTAGATACCTTGTGGGGGATAACAAATATTTGGATAAGTAAAAGTATAAGCAAAAACATAATCGTGCAGTGGGTTAGACTGCGCAAACTTGGGGAAAGTCTGCAGAAATATGGTGGTATAACCTGTTCTTGTAGAGCCGGTAATCAGCGACGTGAGCTTTCTAGGTTGCATCTCTCCACTCCTGGGCGATCTTGGGAGACTGGTTGTTCCTCCTGGTCTGGGTTTGGTTCATTTCTGTTGGACGAGGAATATTCCATTCCTCCAGTAGCTCAAGACCCTTGTCTAGTGTGGTAATGACTTGGGTTTTTCCATTCTTTGTGACGATGATTTTTGTTGGAAAGCCCCATTTATATCTTACTTCGTAGTTGCGAAGCGCTGATGTTATGGGGGACAATTTCTTCCTTGCTGCTATTGTAGCTTGGGAGAGGTCAGCGTAGAGTGTAATGTTCTGGAACGGGGCTGGTAGTGTAGGTTTTTGTCTTGAGGCTTGCATAAGCTGCTCTTTGATGTGGAAGAAGTGTATTCGTGCGATTGTGTCTCGCGGATAGGATGGAGGAACAGATTGAGCTCTTGGTAGTCTGTGTGCCCGGTCTATTATGAGGTCCGAGACCGGGAGGTGTTGATTCAGGAATACCTCTGAACTTGATATTGTTTCTACGATTTCTGTCCTCCATGTCCGCTAGTTTGTTGCATAGAGATTCTACTTCCTCCTCCAAGCTGTTATGAGAGTCCACTAGTGAGTTATGGGCCACTGCAAATTCTCCCATTTTACGCTCTGTATGGTCCACTCTTTCTCCCAGCTCATCTACAGTCGCAGTTATGCCTGCGAGGCTATTGGTGATATCTTTTTGTATTGAGGTATGAAGCGCTAGCATTGCTTCTTTCAAAAATATCTCCGAAGCAGCATGGTTATGAGCTGGCATATTTTTTAGAGTCAGTTCAGTTGTATGGTCAGAGTCGGATGAATAGCGGGCTCGCTGTTTTTGCAGGCTAGAAGAATTTGAGTTGCTCTCTGTCACTCCTGTGTCATGTGGGGAGTGTTGGGCACCCCTTTTACTGCATGTTGTCGCAATGTCAGTAGGGGAGGTACTGTTTTGGCTCTTGCGATCTTGGTCTGGGTGATTTTTGGCGGTCTGAGGCGGCCTTTTTATCGGGAGTTTGCTAATAGGTATTGCCCACGGGGAAATACGTGGATCCATGAGAGCCATATTGCTTCCAGTATCCCCACGGAAGCTTGGGGTGCGGGAACAATCTTTATTGCCTTCTTGGGTGGAACCCTCTGATGTGATAGGGGCTTCAGCCCTTAATTTTGGGGAGGCATTCTTGGTAGGTTGGAGTCTGCCTTGTGGTGTGGTATAATGGAGGGACTCCTTGGTAGCATAAGCCTGAGAGGCTGGGGGAGGGGACCCCCGGGTGTCTGGGGCAGTGGGTGCCTGATCAGGGAGATTCTCCGCTGGGGCAGAGCGTAGTAGAGGTGTTTCACCCACCTGTGGGTCCTGTGCTCGATCCTGCTGTTCGGCGGCGCTTGTAGCGAGCGGTGCAGGGAAGAGCTCCACGGCCGGTGCCATGGAAGCAGGGGAGCTGCGGTGAGCGCTGTTACAGTCTCCTTTCTCCCTTCCCCTCTGAAGTGCTGTCGGGGGTCCCGTGGGTAAGCTTGAGTCGGCAGGGCAGGCTCCGGAGTCCCGGTCTGAGCGGGATTCAGTGACAGCTGTCTGAGCGCTCTGCAGGGAGCCTGTGACAGGAGAAGCGGGGGAAGTCCCGGATCTCCGGCTTGTGTAGGCGGCCGTGCTGTCACCTCGGGCTGGGCTTGCAGGCAGCACCCGTGGGGGACAAGATGTAAGATTTCTTTTGCCCGTAGGCAGTTCAGGCAGGCTTCGTCCTCCGCTGCAGTTTATGTCTTCTTCAGCAGGTCTATCTTTGTTGTCCGGGGATTCCTGCCTCCTCTCTAAGCGCGGGAATGCACGGCCGCCATCTTTTATCTCCTCTCCCCGGCCTCTTGTGGAGTAAAAGTCCGTTAATTTCTTTGGGGACAGCTTTCTCTCCCTTCTGGGCATGCTGGAGTGTGTTCACCTTCTTCAGGGGTGGAAAATAGTCTTTGGAGCTGTTCATCAGTTTTTGCTAAATAAAAATTAGCAATATGGAGGCAAAAATACATCACCTCTCACCTGCTGTCATGCTCCAGCACACATCTGCTCTTCAGTCCCAGTCTTCTGTCAGACCTTCCTGGATTTGAAGTTGAAATCCCTACCTTCAGGAAGCATTGGCTGTGAGTCAGTGCTCAATGAACCAATCACAGCTATTCAATGAATGAATGCCTGCGATTAGTCCTCGAGCGCTAGCTCAGCCAATCACAAAAAGTGCTTCCTGGAGGCGTGGATTTCAACATTCAATCCAGGAAGGGCTGGCAGAAGACTAAAGACCGGGGCTGAAGAGGAGACGCACGCCAGAGCCTGACAGCGGCACAAGAACACTTGTGAAAATAGTATGTATTGACAAACAGACTCTTCACACCATTACGCAAACAAAAACATTATTATTACGCATGTATAAAATGAACCATATTGAAAGAAAGACAAAATTCACTGGAGATTTGGTGTAAAATGAGTTCTTCGCTTGTAACATTCAGTTTTTGTCTTCTGTCCTTCATCCTTTCTTACCCCTGTATACTGTATCATATAAACTGAGTGCTACATTATCAGAGCTGGTCAATTGTAATCTAATTCACATTTAAGAATTCAATGTAGTTGCAAGTATGTGAGCTATATCAGTGTCATGAGAATCAGCAATGAACACATTAAAAAGGGGTTTTCCAGACAATTTTTTATGTCTAACCTCAAGATAAGACACCAATAGCTGATTGGTGAGAGTCCTGAGTGGCGGACCTCACCCGAGAAGCTGTGTGGGTGCCCACTGGTGCCAGCAAAACACACAAGGTACAGAATGAAAGCATGCAACTTCGACCCTTGTGCAGTGGCCAGTGCTGGTAATTGCATTCATAACTCATTGATTTTAATGGGAGATGTGCCTGCATTTACCTGCGTCGGCCACTACACATGGGTCGGCGGTAGCTGCTTCTGCTCTGTAACTTGTGTATTTTGCCAGCGACAGTGGCTGTCTGAACAGTTGATTGTTTGGGATTCCAAGCAGCAGATTGAAACCGATCAGCTATTGATAACCTATCCTGGAGGACAGATCAATAAAAATTGCCTTGTAAACCCCCTTCAAAATGCAGAATTACAAGGCAAAAGTACAGCACTAAGATAACTTCTACTATATGGTAAATGTGTATTCTAATAGTCTAAACCCAGCACTAAAAGGGTTTAAACTACTGGAATTAGAGATGAGCGAACCTACTCGGCCACGCCCCTTTTTCGCCCGAGCGCCGCAATTTTCGAGTACTTCCGTACTCGGGTGAAAAGATTCGGGGGGCGCCGTGGGTGAGTGGAGAGTTGCAGCGGGGAGTGGGGGGAGAGGGATAGAGAGAGAGAGGGCTCCCCCCTGTTCCCCGCTGCTACCCCCCGCTCCGCCACGCCTCCCTCCGAATCTTTTCACCCGAGTGCGGAAGTACTCGAAAATCGCGGTGCTCGATCGAGTAATTACTCGAAACGAGTAGGTTCGCTCATCTCTAACTGGAATACACATAAGGCTACATCTATATTTCACTTTTTTGTGCATTCTTATGCATTTCTAAAAAAATAAGCATAAAAGAAAAATGCATACATTTTATTTATTTTTTTGCCTACAGTTTTTAACAATGTATGCATTTTTTTTTGTTTAAAAACACGTGCTTTTTTAAATGCTTTCTTTGTTGTGCTTCTGTTGCTGAACGCTGGCACACTGCTTTTTAGGGTAATTTGAAGGGTTTATTTGAAGGGCAATGTTAAAGCTGTATTCTGGGACTTACTACTGATGACCTATCCTTGAGGATGGATCATGAATAGAGATGAGCGAACGTACTCGGATAAGCACTACTCGTCCGAGTTATGTGCCTTATCTGAGTACCGCTGTGCTCGTCTTGAAAGATGAGTCGCAGCGGGGAGCGGGGCAGAGCGGGCAGGAGAGAAGGAGAGAAAGATCTCCCCTCAGTTCCTCCCGGCTCTCCCCTGCAGCTCCCCGCTCCGCAGCGCGTCCCGAATCTTTCAAGACGAGTACAGCGGTACTCGGATAAGGCACATTACTCGGACATGTAGTGCTTATCCGAGTACGTTCGCTCATCTCTAATCATGAATAGTTGCTTGGTGGGGCTTCCTGCTGATCAGCTGATCCTCTGGCCCAGTGTCAGTGTACCAGAGGCGAATGTTCACATCAGAGATCAGGGCTGGAAGTGTAATAGACAGTGTAACTGCTATTGAAATATTACACCTTCCAGCTCCTCATTGCAGTCAGAGCCGAAAGTCTAGTAGAAGGCTTCTGCCTTCCTCTGGATCAACATGGTGGGCGGGGGGAGGGGGGGGGGTAAAAAAAAGCTGAACTGGATGAACTTTTGTCTTTTTTCAGCCTACCATACTATGTTACTAAGTTACTCCTATTGATTTCAATAGGAGTGAAGCTTTCTGTTATAGTTCCAGCCCTGACCACCAATAATCTTTTTTTTGGTCACCCACTTCTATTTAAGTTCTGTCTGTGCTCTGTTGCTCAGTTCTGTCCCACTCCCTGAGTTCTGTGTATGCAGTCTGAGTTCTGTCTATATTCCTTAGTTTGTGTCCGAATTCTGTTTATGCTGTCTGAGCTCTGCATCTGTCTGTATGTTTGAGATGAGCGAGTATACGCGCTAAGGACAATTGCTCGAGAGAGCATTGCCCTTAGCGAGTACCTGCCCGCTCGAGAGGAAAGGTTCGGGTGCTGGCGCGGGGGGAGCGGTGAGTAGCGGAAGTCAGCAGGGTGGAGCGGGGGGGGGGGGGGAGAGAGGGAGAGAGATCTCCCCTCCGTTCCTCCCCGCTCTCTCCCGCAGCTCCCTGCCCGCCGCCGGCACCCGAACCTTTCCTCTCGAGCGGGCAGGTACTCGCTAAGGGCATTGCTCTCTCGAGTCCCTCTATCCGAGAAGTCAGCTGACAACTACTCCCGGACTTGTCCAGGCTTGGTTGGTTGGTCCAGTGGATCCATAGTCTGTAACAATCACAGCATAATCGGTCAATGCCCCTAACCATACAACCCTTTGGATCACAGTTGTGATGTAATTTAAAGTGCCTAGGGATTTTCTTGAGAATGTCATCATCATCTTACTTCTTCGCTTCAACAATGTCCCCAACAGGTTTCCTCATCCTGATCCAGAGCTCCTTAGTAATATGCACTACATATATTTTATAACATGGGCAGGTTGTTTAAATATCCCATGATTTCTCTGCTAACTCTCTGTTTTTATAATAACTTCCTGAAGTAGACCCATCTACAATAGTTTATCAAGTTTACTTTACTGTATATTTCGATAATGTTGAAATGATCTCAAAATGTGACCAAACTGTTGATGTACAATAAAAAAATCTATTTGAACCTTAAATATCCCATGATATCTGTGTTGCATGTCATAAAGTGTCTGATATTAAATGTTCTCCTACCATCAACAGCGGTAAATTCATTGGCTGTTAACATGTTACAACATGCATCACATATTCCACATGGATAATATCCCTGCTTAAAGGGGTTGTCTCGAGGAAGCAGTGAAATTTTTTTTTTGCCCAGTCCCCCTAATTAAGCATACATTACTAAGCCCCCCTGTAAATGACTTTTCTAGCTGGTTTGTACTTACAGTTCCAGCGTTTCAGCAACTTATACAAAGTTTCCCCAAGATGGCCGCCGGCTCTTTTCCCGTCGCTTGTAATAGCCCGACGTGCGCGCTCCCGAGACGCTACCAGATGTGTCTCCCTGACAACCAGACGCCCCACAGCCACCGACCGGACCCCGGGATTGAACGCGACCGACCAGTCACCCACCGCCAGGCAGCAGGTAGCCGGCGCTAGCCCCCGGCTCCCCAGCGGTAGGCCCCCGGCTCCCCAGCGGTAGGCCCCGGGGCCACAGCGGCAGGCCCCGGGGCCACAGCGGCAGTCAGTCACGCGTCACCCCCGTCAGTCCGTCACCCATCACTTACCTGGGCGGCTCGGCTGGGCTGGGCTGGGCGGCTTCTCGGCTGGGCTTCTCGGCTGGGCGGCTCCAGTTTCTGCACCTTCCTCTAACAGAGGATGGTAGCAGAATGGCCGCTCCAGCACGCTCCCGAGAAGATACAGCTCGTCTGCGCATGCGCAGAAGAGCTGTAGCGGCGAGCACACTGAAGCGGCTCGTGCTCAGAGCAGAAGACCGGACTGCGCAAGCGCGTCTAAAAGAGCAAGCCGCCAACGAATTTAGACGGAACCATGGAGACGAGGACGCTAGCAACGGAGCAGGTAAGTGAATAACTTCTGTATGGCTCATAATTAATGCACGATGTATATTACAAAGTGCATTAATATGGCCATACAGAAGTGCATAACCCCACTTGATTTCGCGAGACAACCCCTTTAACTTTAGTAGCACCAAAATAGTTTTTAACTGGGAACATAATGGCTTTCAATCAAAATGTCTGTAAGATTTCTACATGTCCGTACAGCCATTAGTGGAATGTCAGCGTCGCATGAAGACAAAACTGAGTCTGTTATCAAAATCAGCTAATGTTTCCTGAAGACCGTCCGCTTATCCACCCATCTGTAATTGTAGGTAGAAATAAGGGCCCTTTTACACGTAATGATTATCGTTAAAAAATTGTTCAAACGATGCCTTTTAAGCAACAATCCTGTGTAAATCTTACCACCGTTTACTTTTCTGCCGAACTATGGATTTCATGTGAGCATGAAATCCATCGTTCGTGATAGCAGGGACCACTGAGTTCTCCACAAGTTGGCTGATAACATTGTTTTCAGCTGCAGTCCCCAGGCAGAACAAAGTGGCTGTATGCAGATAAAATATCCCCTGCTGTTAGCTGCATACAGCGAAGGGAGCATCATTTACATGCAAATTAAGCTAATAAGCTACTAATGGGCATTAGTAGTTTATGCAAAACGATCGCTCAAACTGTCAATCAAACTATCTTTTGAACGAATTTTGAGCAATCATCGTTGCATGTAAATGGGGCATAAGTCTTACTCGTCAGGCCCAGGAGCCTTAGGGGGCCCATAAGGTCTCTATTCTCCATATAGGGAGGCCAGTACTCTGAATAAAGCATTATAGTTGGGGCCCCGTTATACATTTTGCATTGGGGTCCAGAAGCTTCAAGTTACGCCTCTGCTTCTTATACAGATCAGTTTGAACATACCTTTGATTATCCACAGTCAGCCTAATGTCCAAGAATTCCAACACCTACCTACAATGAATATATGTCAGATGAATATTACATTACTGTGTGGCAACGCTACTGAGTGGGGGGGAGGGCTGGGGTCTATGAGGGGAAGCAGTACTGAGTGCAGGCTGCGGCATTATTACACAGGAGGGCTTATACAGGGGCTGTGAGGCAGATTATTACTGAGCAGGGACCTATATGGAGAATTATTACTGAGTGGAGCCTATGAGGGGCATTATTATTGGGTGGTGGCCTATATGGGGCATTACTGATTGGAGCCTGTGAGAGGCATTATTACTGAGGGGGCCTATATTGAGCATTAATACCATACGAGGGCCTCTATGGGGCATTATTACTGAGTGGGGGCCTGTGAGAGAGATTATTACTGAGTGGGGACATATATGAAGCATTACTGGGTGAGGGCCTGTGAGGGACAGCGGAGCATTATTATTTGTGTGGGACATGAAAAGTGGTATTTATTATGTGTGGCCTACAGGGAACATAAAAAGGCAGATACTATAACTGTGTGGGTTACCTCAGGTGACATTACTACTACCCAGGGTACAATGCGTGGGGAGATTATGTGGAAGTTTGGAAAATGAAGCCAGGTCCCTGGAAAATTGAGGTATCAAAGAGGTCTGTGTCTAATTCTATAGAGACAAGTTGTGACCCGGAGAAGCCATCATGACAGTCTGGGCTAGATGAAGTAAAATAGAAATTAATGACTCTAGTCAGAGGGGACGTCACCTGTGATCACTGGATATCATGGTACTGTAATAGCTTATATGGACTTCACGAGGGACGACACAAGGTGATCTTTTGTATACTCAGCATAGCAAAATATTATTCCATGTGCGTCTAAGACTGCAAAGCAATCTATTAGGTGGTGCTGAAGGATCATCCCAATAGTCATACTGCTGTGGCCTATCTTGGGGTCTTTCCTAGGCCTCCAGCTGCCTTGGTTACCCATTGGCATCCTCCAATTACGTTTTCGCTATTGACTGTGGCGTCTAGGGAGTTAAATGACAGGGATCAGAGTCTTCCTGATCCTTGCCATTGTAGCGAGAGCTCGACTGTCAGTTAGCACAGGGATCATGCGGGACACAGGACATATGACATAAATGCTAAAGGCAAGCCAGTCTGTGATGTTCATTTACATGGAGGCTTAACAGGTTAGAAATAGGCGGCACTTTAATGTTCTATACTTCCACTTCTAACCTGTTCTATGCCTCATAGTAAATTTACTGCAGCAAGCTACATATACCACATAGTTTCTACTCTCTTACTATCCTCACGCCTGCGGCAGGCGATTAGTTGACCGCTACCTACTTGAATTCTTCCTGCTTTCTGCTGGTTTGGGCCCACCTACAACATGGGGCCACGTTCTGATTTTTTCCAGGGCCATTTTAATTTCCCAATCTGCCCCTGGTCAGGAGGACAGGGGACACAAGACCCCCGTTCTTGACATTGGTGGGGGTCTCAGTGGTAAGACCCCCCACTCCTCTGCAGGTTTTCCCCTATCAGGTGGATAGGGGATAAAGTCAAATGCTGTCACAACCCCTTTACTTTTCTTTACTCTTTATTTTGCTGTACTTTTGGATGACATTTTCAAGGCTCCAGAACCAATTAAGGTGTTTTCTCACCTCTGTTAGGCGCAGTTCAGGGTCTCCATCTCTCTGCTCTGTTTTTGGAGGAGAGAAACAAATAAAATGAAAAAAAAAAATCCTTTTTCTCCCCCATTGATTTCAAAGGGGCTTAAAAAACAAAATGCGAAGCAAACAAAAAGGCTTCTGTTTGCTTCCATTCTGTTTTTTTCTTTTTAAATGGAAAAATTACACTGCCCAATTTTCCTAACCACTTTCTCTCCTCCAAAAACTAAGCAGATAGAAACCCTGGACGGAGCGCTAACAGTTTTCTATTGAGTTATGACTGCAACATACATCATTTTCTTAAAATAGCAGTAATATTAGTTACTATCTTGGATAACTTTTTACCCTTCTCCACATCTCCAGTCCCCTGCAAGGAGGGTCAGTGCATGCAAATCATTGAAGATTTTGGCTTTGCTGCCATCTAGTGGTACATTTAAAGAACAGCAAGAGACTTGGAAAGGGGCTCATGTCTAACAACGGTCGGTGGAGTAAATGGCGGCTCACTTATAGCTGTAATACAAGTATTGTAAAGCCAAGTTTGTTTAAATAAACACATAAATATGGCTGCTGTTTAATATGTGTCCTTTCAGGGTTTAACATATTTTCATGGGCTGCAGTTTCCCCCCTGAATTTATCTCTACAGATACCTAACATATTATTTTGTCATTTATTATGGATTATTAGAATTCTGTACTATCAAATGCTGAATTAAGGGACTTTTACTGGAAATGTAAAAAAAAAATACAAGGCAATCCTCTGTGAACTTAGAACACAGCAACAGAGCTAATGGGGCTAACTCCTGCTGGCTATTGAAATCCACAACAACTTCTTTTGTGTGAGCACGGCCAAAAGGATCTAACAAAATTGCTTAATGGTGGAATTGCCCATCTAATAAAGCAATGGCATATTGCTAAACTATGCTATAAAAAGTATTTGGACATCCCTATTAGTAGAACATATCATGTCTTATTAGCATGTCATGTATCCTAAACTATGCTACATAAGATGCAGACCCTTGGAGGTGTCAGCCATAATTTATGATGGGAATTACACACTATTGACTATACAGGTTATGATGCCGCAGGCAAGCCGTCCATCATGACGTGCAATTCATTGGTCAGTCTCCAATGCTGCAAGAAGCGTCGTCTTTGGACAGTTGAACAATGGAAGAATGATCTATGGAGTGACAAACCACGACACCTCATCTTCAAATCAGATGGATGTACCTGAGTGTGGAGGATGCCTGGGGAACACCTTTCGCCCATGTTGTGCCAATACTTAAGTAGGGCAGAAGTCAGTTATGGTCTGGGGATGTTTTATGTGGCGTGGTCTTGGTCTGTTGGCTGTAGTGGCAAGAACCATGAACATGGGGGTGTGACTTGATAATCTAGACAATAGTAGTATGGATTGGACAGGAGAGAGTCCGATCCGGGGAAGGCCAATGAGCAGCGAGTTGCAGTAGTCGAGTCGGGAGTGGATGAGGGCGACAATGAGTGTCTTTAACGTGTCCGTGGTGAGGAACGGACGGATTTTAGCAATATTCCTGAGGTGCATGAGGCATGTCTGGGCCAGAGATTGGATGTGAGGGATAAAGGAGAGGTCAGAGTCCAGTGTGACCCCAAGGCAGCGGGCGTCAGCAATACTTCCAATAAGACATTGTGCGCCTTGTCATAAATCAAATGCTGTTTTTGTATGTTGGTTTGCGGATATGAATGTTCCACGATTGGACTAGCTGCACAGAGTCCAAACCTGAACCCTACTGAACATCTTTGGGACACACTGGAATGTCAGGTCAGGAAATATGAACTGCGTCCATCTTCTTTGAGAGAACTCACCAGATGCCTGCAGGATGAATGGAGGGAAATAACAGCTTCGTATTAGTGTATCAGTAGAAAGTATGTCACAGAGAGTATTCCATGTCATTAGGGCCAAAGGACCCCCACTAAATAGTAACATATGGAAATAAACACTACTTTTGACTCTTGCTCAGGTGTCCAATTAGTTTTGGCAGAATAGTGTTTGATCCAACTATTGGGACCCCTACTGATTCTGAGAATGCAGCTGATGCACAGTGGCCCTCAACCACCAAGCTGTGCAGGGTAAAGCAGCGCAGCCCTATTCTCAAGGGAATGGTGCTGGTGGCAGGCCCCTGCATAGCCAGTAGCAGTGAACATCAATGTGCAGAGAAAAGTTAGACGGGGCACCATTTAACTTTTCATAATAGATCAATCACTGGAGTCCAGAGCAGTAAAAATCCCCCTTACTAGCTGTACATTACTTTTTAAGCCATATGATAAGGTGTGGCTACTGTATATTGCAACAAATCTATATATGTGTCATATCTAGTTATGTGGCACCCTCTACTGGCCGAGAATATATATATATATTCTCTGCCAGTAGAGGACGCCACATAACTAGAAATGAGTATGCAACTAAAATAATGCCATTTAGGAATGCCCAGGTAAGATTGTGCAATAAATAACATATTTTGTGCTCTGGAAACTTTAAACAGACTTCTGATCACTTGCCAGTTTTCCAATCAGAAAATATTCATAAATCAAGCCCAGTTTTTTTTTCACTATGTCAACTTTTAACCCTTTGCAATCCAATTTTGGATTCAGAGTTTCCTAGAGGGCTCTCTCTTTCTGCCATTATACAATGGTGCCATCTGCTGGCTAGAGACAGTACTGCGGTATGGGATATGCTGGAGAGGCCCCCGACAACAGAGCGGCCAGTAATATACAGTAAGAATACCCTGCTGGACGTCTTCCGACATCGGAGCTGTACAGCCTTCAATCAGAATGTCTCTAGACATCAGACAGTGGATTGGAAAGGGTTAAGGGTAAAGTCCTGCATTAATTATTCCCATTGTAATTATTTGAATTTTGCTCCCACTGATCCCAAGTTACAGTCTGTTTTACTCCATAGCTGAATTTACACAGACCTTGTTCCAGTGATGTGCATTTTAAGAGTCCTCTTTACCCCAAGGACAATACAGTGATCTTATGTAGGTAAAGCTAACTTGCCCCCTGCATTAGGCCTCATGTCCACGGGCACACACGGTTTCCACCCGTGCCCGCAGCAATGAGCCAAAAATGACATTTACTCACCTGTCTGCACGCTGTGGGTCTCTCCTCCATTGTGGCCGGATCTTCTTTCTTCTGGCCGGCGGATGCACTCAGCACCTTTATTGTAGTAAATCAACAGAAATCATAACATGATCTTCACACTGTTGTTATTCGTCACAGTGTACATGAATACATACAAGTCCCTGGCCGTCTGGCCGCTAAGTAACAGACTTTACCTTGCCTACCATACAGGCCTAGTGCGTCAAACACATCACTTCATACCTATCCAGGGTGCCGGTCAAAGGGCGCCCACCCTTGTCAGACTAGTGGCCCTTCCACACTACACCAGAACTTGGGTTGCAATGGACTAGAAAGAACCTAGAGCATAGCAAGTCTGGGGGTTTGCTCTCCTCCAGCCACACCCATACAAGCATTTTCTGATTAATTAGCAGACTAGACCCTTTCTCTGCTGAATATTTTCTCAGACCACCTGCCCAATGACCGCCTACGGGTTACTTTTGGTACTGCACTCCAACACTATATACAGTATCTATAATATATAAAGCTATAAAATGTCGCTGAACAAACTTTAAATACAAGAAATCCACTCAAAGGCAATGTATTGCACAGGTAGCCAGTATGTATTTGCAGCTTGTAGATCCAGAATAAATAACAGCTATATACAGTGAACTTCTCTCTATAAACATTTTTGATGCACAGAAAACTGTAACATGATACAATTACATTGTCTTATTTATTGACATCTCTGGTTCAAAATATTTACTAAAACCGTATAATGTCCTGATAGATCGCATTGGCAAAAATCATGTTGTGTCTTACAAATGGGAATTACATACAACAATAGTTGCCAGAACGGTTTCCTTCAAACAATTTTAGGCTTATTCAGACGACCGTATATCGGACGCGTATTCATGCTGGCAGATATACGGCGTCCCTCTCTGCAGGGGGAAGAGGCTGGAAGAGCCGGGAGCAGTGCTCTGAGCTCCCACCCCCTCTCCGCCCCTCTACACTATTTGCAATGAGGGAAGGCGGGATGGGGCGGAGCTAATTCCCAAAACTAACGCTCTGCCCCTCTTATTGCAAATAGTGCAGAGGGGCAGGGAAGGAGTGGAGAGGAGGCAGAGAGGGGGTGGGAGCTCAGTGCACTGCTCCCGACTCTTTCAGCCTCCTCCCCTGCAGGGAGGGACGCCGTATATCGGCTGGCGTGAATACCCGGCTGATATACGGTCGTCTGAATAAGCCCTTAGTCTGCTTTCACACCCGCGTTAGGGTCAGTTCAGGGTTTCTCTGCTCCATTTTTGAAGGAGAGAAACTGATATAAAGCTGAAAATAAACTAATCCTTTTTTCCCCATTGATTTCAATGGGGGTTTCTAAAGGTCAGAAAGCAAACTGAAAGACTTCCATTTGCGCTATTTTTCCATCCGAAAAAACTGAAGCCTGACAGAATGGAAGCAGTCTGCAGTGTTGTGATTTTTCTGTAAAAATAACGTAAACCTCACTGAATGGAAGCAAGCACATGCCTTTCAGTTTGGTTTTCCGTTTTGTTTTTTTTCAAATCCCATTAAAATCAGTGGCAAAAAAAAAAAAGATCAGTTTGTGTTCCATTTTATATCCATTTCTCTTCTCCAAAAATGGAGCAGAGAGATAGAAACCCTGAACTGACCCTAACGCAGGTGTGAAAGTGGCCTTTGTCTATGATTGTTCAATTATTAATCACCAGTATCATCATGCTCACATACCAGACATTCACTTCTTCCTGACTAGATCCTTTTTGTGGTAATGTTAAAGTACAGGATTATACATAAGAAAAGGAAGCAGTAATTATCATATATATTACATACATACAAAATGCTAAATCTATGTAACCGAGGCCAAACACTGTTTATTTTGTAGAAAATAGAAAAAAATGTTTTAGTAAAAAAAAGTTTTTAGAAAAATATAAAACTATTGCAAAAAAAGTATGGTAAAAATGTAAAGTCAAGAAATGTATTTTATAGGAAAGTATGTTCAGGATGTTTTTTTAACAAAATAATAACTATACAGTAAAGTGTTTTTGTCTTTTTCAGTTATGACTTGCTAGGGAGTTTGGTAGTGCTTGCTGGGAGTTGTGTATTGCATTTGAGGGAGTGACCCAAAGCTCCTAGACCCATTGCAAATTCTCTAACAGTGTCCCCACTTATGTGCCTTTGATAATTCTTGACTGTTGGTTTCCCTCTACTCTGTCTTTTTCTAAATGTACTTATTAGCCGATTTAGGACTACAGTAAAGTCTATGGTTGTTGTAGTCATAAATTAGCTGATAAAAGGTGCAGGAGGAAGAGATGAGGGCTGAAAACCAAGCCGTCAGTCCAGCCTCACTGACCGATATCATAATGAGAATTAGACTGCAGTTTCTATATACAGTGATATGTAAAAACTGCAGAAAACAAACGGTGCAAAATGTTTAATTAAACCCTATTGCAAAGATGATTGTTGTGTTTAAGTGAAAAATAATTGCCCCCCCCCCCCTTAAAAAAGTGTTCATAGCCTGTGGGCTGCATTCCCACGAACGTATATCGGCTCGGTTTTCACGCCGAGCCGATATACGTCGTCCTCATGTGCAGGGGGGGGGGGGGATAGAAGAGCAAGGAGCAGGAACTGAGCTCCCGCCTCCTCTCTGCCCCTCTGCACTATTTGCAATGAAAGGAGGCGGAACGGGGGCAGGGCTACGTTTCGGAATTTAGCCCTGCCCCTGTCCCGCCTCTCCCCATTGCAAATAGTGCAGAGTGGCGGAGAGGAGGCAGAGAGGGAGCGGGAGCTCAGTTCCTGCTCCTGGCTCTTCCATCCTCCCCCCCTGCACATGAGGACGACGTATATCGGCTCGGCGTGAAAACCGAGCCGATATACATTCGTGTGAATGCAGCCTTAGTGTAATAGTTTCCTAATTCAGTATTTGAAAATAGATTTTCCAATCTGGACAATCCATTTCCAGTATACCCCCCAACTACAAACAGCTTTGCGTACAGTGGTAGTAGAAGTGAAAGAAAGAAAATTTGTAATATATCTTATTAAAGAAAGGTGCCTCTTTTTACACTTATATCCCCCCAAAGTCTTTTAATGGGTTGTCCAGGATAAAATAAAATACTATGATGGGGAACTGTATAAAATAAGAAAGGAGGACTTACCTATTACCGTATATCCCCTGGTATTGCAGCACTGCCGTTTCAATGTTTACTGCGCTGTACTAAGTTGTAGCGGATTCTTGTCACATCACGGATGTGAACACTGCAGCCAATCATGTGTGTCAATATGCTATGCAGTACAGTAAATAAAAACCATTGGGGGCACAGGCAATGCAACAGCAGAGGATCTAATAGGTAATACTACTTTTATTATTTTATATAATTTCCCACCATCGCCTCATTTTTTCTTTATACCCGAAAACCCAATTTAATGGTTTACTCACTCAGAATTTGTTGATAAATCTGTACAACATAGGGAAATGGCTTTTCGTCTTCACTGAGAGATCAAATTACGCCTGCACCAGGAGCATTCACAGGACCCGACCAGCCGGCAAGAGCTACTGCGCATGTACGACTAGTGGATGAAGAGACACCGCTGGAATAGTCGGAGCCAAGGACAACGGACAGGTAAATGGGGGGGCACCGGAATGGGCTCCTGATCAGGTAAGTATATATCTTCTGTATGGCGTATTTACAAAGCACACATTATATTACAAAGTGCTTTGTAATGGCCATACAGAAGTATATAGATCCAAATCGCACGGTGGGACAACCCCTTTAAGGCGATGCAAGCTCCTCTAACCAGAATTCACAGTTTTCCTTCCCCTACTGTATGCTCCCCTTTGTCAATGCTATACGATTACCTCTCCTTCAGTCAGGTGATATGTCTTTATTATGAACGACATGTCATCACATCAGAGAGCAAACAGACTTATGGTTGGGGCCCGTTTACACCAAACTATTTATTGCTTGAAGAAGCAAATGACATCACAGTTCTCTCGGACAGCCTGTTTATACAGCAGATACATCGTTGGCTCATTCGAACGAAAAGTCGTTCAGTCGTTCACATTTGCTGTATTAGTAATGAGAACGACTGAACGATCGGTTTTTAAACTGAACGATTAGTGAACGAGCCGACGATGATTTCTATGCAGTGCTGCTGTTCTGCTTGAGCTGTATACAGTATTATTTTCAACATATAGATGTAGCAAAGTTTAACTTGACTATGATGGCTTTCTGCAACAAGTTATATTATGGCATTGACAGGCTATTGTTGCATCATAACTCTATAAAAAGCCATTGTAAAGCAATTAATACAGCTCCAGCACTTGCCATGAAATGTATCTATTAGAATATATCCATGGAAAGGTAAGACCGCTCACAAGTGTAAACGGGGACATATGCATTATGGCAAAAATCTAAGCCTTAACCATAGCATATAGCCTATACACAAAGCAAGTCATTTAAAGGTAACAGAATGTCTGCAGATGTCTGCCAACCAGGCCCACTCTTCTGTAAAGAATTGAGGAGGTTGACTCCCACTACGCCCCCCCTGTTGGAGTTGGTATTCCACTATAGCTCTACGCTGCTCATAGAGCCTGGCCAACATGCGGGGCGTAGAGTTCCACCGTGTGGGCACGTCGCACAGCAGTCGGTGCACTGGCAGATTAAACCGATGTTGCAGGGTCCGCAGGGTGGCAGCGTCCGTCTTGGAGTTGCGGAAATGTGCGCTGACCCGGCACACCTTTCCGAGCAGGTATGACAAGTGTGGGTAGCTTTTCAGAAAGCGCTGAACCACCAAATTAAAGACATGGGCCAGGCATGGCACGTGCGTGAGGCTGCCGAGCTGCAGAGCCGCCACCAGGTTACGGCCGTTGTCACACACGACCATGCACGGTTGGAGGCTCAGCGGCGCAAGCCAGCGGTCGGTCTGCTCTGTCAGACCCTGCAGCAGTTCGTGGGCCGTGTGCCTCTTCTCTCCTAAGCTGAGTAGTTTCAGCACGGCCTTCTGACGCTTGCCCACCGCTGTGCTGCCACGCCGCGCGACACCGACTGCTGGCGACGTGCTGCTGACACATCTTGATTGTGAGACAGAGGTTGCGTTGGAGGAGGAGGAGGAGGGTGGTTTAGTGGAGGAAGCATACACCGCCGCAGATACCAGCACCGAGCTGGGGCCCGCAATTCTGGGGGTGGGTAGGACGTGAGCAGTCCCAGGCTCTGACTCGGTCCCAGCCTCCACTAAATTCACCCAATGTGCCGTCAGGGAGATATAGTGGCCCTGCCCGCCTGTGCTTGTCCACGTGTCCGTTGTTAAGTGGACCTTGGCAGTAACCGCGTTGGTGAGGGCGCTTACAATGTTGCGGGAGACGTGGTCGTGCAGGGCTGGGACGGCACATCGGGAAAAGTAGTGGCAACTGGGAACCGAGTAGCGCGGGGCCGCCGCCGCCATAATGCTTTTGAAAGCCTCCGTTTCCACAAGCCTATACGGCAGCATCTCCAGGCTGATCAATTTGGCAATGTGCACGTTTAACGCTTGAGCGTGCGGGTGCGTGGCGGCGTACTTGCGCTCAAACAGTGGCGCTAGCGACGTCTGGACGCTGCGCTGAGAGACATTGCTGGATGGGGCCGAGAACAGCGGAGGTGAGGGTGTGGGTGCAGGCCAGGAGACGGTAGTGCCTGTGTCCTCAGAGGGGGGGTTGGATCTCAGTGGCAGGTTGGGGCACAGGGGGAGAGGCAGTGGTGCAAACTGGAGGCGGTGAACGGCCTTCGTCCCACCTTGTGGGGTGCTTGGCCATCATATGCCTGCGCATGCTGGTGGTGGTGGCTCCCCAGCTGTAACACTTAGCTGGCTGCGTATGAATTAGGAGGACAACTACACCCAGCACAGACCCAGTACACTGAGGACAGTCACAGGCAGCCCAAATAGATTTTTTTTCCAAAATGTTTTTGGAAAGGCCCACTGCCTATATTCAATAAATATATGTCTTCTGTCCCTGCCTCACCACTACTACTGGCCCTGGACTATGTATAATTTCTGCAGGGCGCAATGCTCTGCACGGCCGATATACAAAAAAAAAAAAGTGCAACACTGCAAAAAGCAGCCT
>NW_027102029.1:100000-114187 GCF_035609145.1 Eleutherodactylus coqui | reverse complement strand
GGGGGCCCTCTGCAGCCAGCACACCGCTGCCAACAGCCCGCTCCCCGTCACCATCCAGCCCCTCTGCATACATCTGCCGGGGGTGCTTTTTTGACTTCCCCCATGTTGGCCTATGGGGAAAAGCCAGGGGGAAAACCTCCAGAGTCAGGCCGACCTCCTGGAACCCCAGCTCGGCCTGGAGCTACTGGTTTGCCCCCTTCCCGGTTCTCAGGACATGCATTGACACTCGGCTCAGCACCAGCCGCCGCAGCCCCCGCCTGCCCGGCCAGCCCGGTCCGCACCCCTGGCCGGCACGCCTGGAGCGTTTGGACTTTGTCATTTTCATGACTTGTCTCCTCAGACATTGTCCGACTGCAAGGGGGGTGTGCCGCGGTCCGTGCCCAGCCTCCAGGGGTTGCCCCCGGCCCCTGGAGCAGCCAGCACCCCCTCGCCCTCAACACTCTCTCTCCCCGTGGGGACTTTGAAACTTTTTCTGACCGCGAAAGCTTCGGCAAACGGCAAGGGGGGCAGCCGGCGTTCTGTGCCCGGCCTCCTGGGGTCCTGCCGGGGCACATCGGAGGCTCAGCCAGGGTGTTGAGCCACCACTGGCAGGTGCACTCAGGGGGCCCTCCGCAGACGCCCATGCACACCTCCGCAGCCAGCACACTGCTGCCAACAGCCCGCTCCCCGTCACCCGCCAGCCCCTCCGCATACATCTGCTGGGGGTGCTTTTTTGACTTCCCCCATTTTGGCCAATGGGAAAATGTCAAGGGGAAAACCTCCGGAGTCAGGCCCACCTCCTGGAACTCCATCCCGGCCTGGAGCTACTAGTTTGTCCCCTTTCCGGTTCTCAGGACATGCATTGACACTCGGCTCTTCCCCAGCCGCCGCAGCTCCCGCCGGCCCGTCCAGCCGGGTCCGCACCCCTGGCCGGCGCCTGGAGCGTTTGGACTTTGTCGTTTTTCCTCAAAGACTCATCTCTGCCAACTGCCCTGGGCTTCAGCAGTGGCTGCCGCGGGCTGTGCACGGCCTCCTGGGGGGTCCCGCCTGCCCTCGCAGGCAGCTAGGACAGGGTTCTCAGCAGGGGCTTGGATGCGGTGTCAGGGGGGCCTCCGCAGCCCCCCAAGGTGGCTTCCTACACCTCTCGAACGTTGGGGCCCGGCCGCTCGGAGAGCGGGGTCTGCCCGGGCAGCCAGCCAGCCTGTTGGCCCCGCGGCCTGCACAGGCGGAGTGGGGACCCTCGCGCTCGATGACTCTGCTCCCAGGGAGGTGGCAGAGGGGCGGCCGCGGTGCTTTGACTTTGAGCGGTCCCCACTCCTCAGCACATTGAGAAATAGTCACTTTGTCAAGGACCGCACACCGCTCGTTCCCTTATATGCAAAAAAGGTGTTCGTCCTGACGTTTTGCGAGGCCTTATTTTACCGCCGTCGGCGCTATCAGGGGAAACGGGCCCGCTCCTTCCGCCCTCCTGGAACCGTGCCTCGGCCCGGAGCGACCAGGATCACCCTCATACCGGTTCTCGTGACATACATCGACACTCGGCTCAGCCCCGGCAGCCGCAGCTCCCACCGGCCCAGCCAGCCGGGTCCGCCACCCTGGCCGGCACGCCTGGAGCGTTTGGACTTTGTCGTTTTTTCAAAGACTCATCTCTGCCAACGACTTCAGCAGGGGCTGCCACCTGCTGTTCCCCGCCAATGGGTGTCCTGACCTGCAACACCGGAGGCTCAGGCAGGGTCAAGAGCAACTGCTGGTAGGTGCACTCAGGGGGCCCTCTGCAGCCGCCCAGGGCCACCTCTGCAGCCAGCACACTGCTGCCAACAGCCCGCTCCCCGTCACCCCCCCCCAGGCCCCTCTGCATACATCTGCCGGGGGTGCTTTTTTGACTTCCCCCATTTTGGCCAATGGGAAAATGCCAAGGGGAAAACCTCCAGAGTCAGGCCGACCTCATGGAACTCAAGCCCGGCCTGGAGCCACCGGTCTGTCCCCTTCCCGGTTCTCAGGGATTTTTGGACTTGTGATTTCCGTGATTCGTCTCTTCAAACTTTGTTGGACTACAATGGGGGGCGACCGGCGGTCCGTGCCCGGCCTCCTGGGGTCCTGCCCGGGGACAGCGGAGGCTCAGCCAGGGTTTTGAGCCACCGCTGGCAGGTGCACTCACGGGGCCCTCCGCAGCCGCCCATGCACACCTCTTCAGCCAGCACACTGCTGCCAAACACCCGCTCCCCATCACCCCCCAGCCCCTCTGCATACATCTGCTGGGGGTGCTTTTTTGACTTCCCCCATTTTGGCCTATGGGGAAAAGCCAGGGGGAAAACCTCCAGAGTCAGGCCGACCTTCTGGAACTCGAGCTCGGCTTGGAGCCGCCGGTTTGCCCCCTTCCCGGTTCTCAGGACCTGCATTGACACTCGGCTCAGCCCCGGCAGCCGCAGCCCCCGCCGGCCCAGCCAGCAGGGTCCGCCCCCCTGGCCGGCGCCTGGAGCGTTTGGACTTTGTCATTTTCATGACTTGTCTCCTCAAACTTTGTTCGACTGCAAGGGGGGGTGTGCCGCGGTCCGTGCCCAGCCTCCAGGGGTTGCCCCCGGCCCCTGGAGCAGCCAGCACCCCCTCGCCCTCAACACTCCCCGTTGGGACTTTGAAACTTTTCTGACGGTGCAAGCTTCATCAAACGGCAAGGGGGCAGGCTGCGGTCTGTGCCCGGCCTCCTGGGGTCCTCCCTGGGGACATCGGAGGCTCAGCCAGGGTTTTGAGCCACTGCTGGCAGGTGCACTCAGAGGGCCCTCCGCAGCCGCCCATGCACACCTCTGCAGCCAGCACACCGCTGCCAACAGCCCGCTCCCCATCACCAGCCAGCCCCTCTGCATACATCTGCTGGGGGTGCTTTTTTGACTTCCCCCATTGTGGCCAATGGGAAAATGCCAAGGGGAAAACCTCCAGAGTCCTGCCGACCTCCTGGAACTCCAACCCGGCCTGGAGCCACCGGTTTGTCCCCTTCCCGGTTCTCAGGACCTGCATCGACACTCGGCTTAGCCCCGGCAGCTGCAGCCACCGCCGGCCCGGCCAGCCGTGTCCGCCCCCCTGGCCGGCACGCCTGGAGCGTTTGGACTTTGTCATTTTCATGACTTGTCTCCTCAAACTTTGTTCAACTGCAAGGGGGGCTGCCCCGGCTGTTCCCCGCCTCCTGGGTGTCCTTCCCTGCAACACCGGAGGCTCAGGCAGGGTCTTGACCCACGACTGTTGGGTGCTCCTAGGGGGCCCCTCCACACCCCCAGTCCCACCTCCAGGGGCTCCCCCCGGCCCCTGGAGCAGCCAGCACCCCCTCGCCGTCAACCCTCTCTCCCCGTTGGGACTTTGAAACTTTTTCCGACCGTGCAAGCTTCGTCAAACGGCAAAGGGGGCAAGCGGCGGTCTGTGCCCGGCCTCCTGGGGTCCTGCCCGGGGACATCGGAGGCTCAGCCAGGGTGTTGAGCCACTACTGGTAGGTGCACTCAGGGGGCCCTCCGCAGCCGCCCCGGGCCACCCCTGCAGCCAGCACACACCGCTGCCAACAGCCCGCTCTCCGTCACCAGCCAGCCCCGTCCGCGCACATCTGCCGGGGGTGCTTTTTTTGAGACACACTGTCACTTTGTCAAAGACCGCACACCGCTCGTTCCCTTATACCCCGACAAGGTGTTCGTGCTGACGTTTTGCGAGGCCTTATTTTACCGCCGTCGGCGCTATCAGGGGAAACAGGCCCGCTCCTTCCGCCTTCGTGGAACCGGGGCTCGGCCCGGAGCGACCAGGATTACCCTCATACCGGTTCTCACGACATGCATTGACACTCGGCTCAGCCCCGGCAGCCGCAGCTCCCGCCGGCCCAGCCAGCCGGGTCCGCCGCCCTGGCCGGCACGCCTGGAGCGTTTGGACTTTGTCGTTTTTTCTCCAAGACTCATCTCTGCCAACGACTATAGCATGGGCTGCCACCTGCTGTTCCCCGCCAATGGGTGTCCTGACCTGCAACACCGGAGGCTCAGGCGGGGTCTTGAGCAACGGCTGATAGGTGCACTCAGGGGGCCCTCTGCAGCCGCCCAGGGCCACCCCTGCAGCCACCACACAGCTGCCAACAGCCCGCTCTCCGTCACCCCCCAGCCCCTCTGCATACATCTGCTGGGGGTGCTTTTTTGACTTCCCCCATTTTGGCCAATGGGAAAATGCCAGGGGGAAAGCCTCCAGAGTCATGCCGACCTCGTGGAACTCCAACCCGGCCTGGAGCTACTGGTTTGTCCCCTTCCCGGTTCTCAGGACCTGCATCGACACTCGGCTCAGCCCCGGCAGCCGCGGCCCCCGCCGGCCCGGCCAGCCGGTTCCGCCACCCTGCCCGGCGCCTGGAGCGTTTGGACTTTGTCATTTTTTCCCCCAAGACTCGCCTCTGCCAACTGCCAAGGACTTCAGCAGGGGCTGCCACGGCTGTTCCCCGCCTCCTGGGGTTCATGCCCGGGCACACCGGAGGCTCAGGCAGGGTCTTGAGCAACTACTGTTGGGTGCTCTCAGGGGGGCCCCTCCACACCCCCAGGCCGACCTCCAGGGGCTGCCCCCGGCCCCTGGAGCAGCCAGCACCCCCTCGCCGTCAACACTCTCTCCCCGTTGGGACTTTGAAACTTTTCTGACCGTGCAAGCTTCATTGGACGGCAAGGGGGTGACCTGCGGGCTCTACCCGGCCTCCTGGGGTCCTGCCCGGGGACATCGGAGGCTCAGCCTGGGTCTTGAGCTATTGCTGGTAGGTGCACTCAGGGGGCCCTCTTCAGCCGCCCAGGGCCACCCCTGCAGCCACCAGACAGCTGCCAACAGCCCGCTCTCTGTCACCCCCCAGCCCCTCTGCATACATCTGCTGGGGGTGCTTTTTTGGCTCCCCCCGTTTTGGCCTATGGGGAAAAGCCAGGGGGAAAACCTCCAGAGTCAGGCCGATCCCCTGGAACTCCAACCCGGCCTGGAGCCACCGGTTTGTCCCCTTCCCGGTTCTCAGGACATGCATTGACACTCGGCTCAGCCCCGGCAGCCGCAGCCCCCGCCGGCCCGGCCACCCGGGTCCGCCACCCTGCCCGGCGCCTGGAGCGTTTGGACTTTGTCGTTTTTTCTCCAAGACTCGCCTCTGGCACATGCCATGGACCTCAGCGGGGGCTGCTCCCCGCCTCCCGGGTGTCCTGCCCGGGCACATCGGAGGCTCAGCCAGGGTCTTGGGCCCCTACTGGTAGGTGCACTTTGGGGGCCCTCCGCAGCCGCCCAGGCCCACCCCTGCAGCCGCCACACAGCTGCCAACAGCCCGCTCTCCATCACCCCCCAGCCCATTGCACACATCTGCCGGGGGTGCTTTTTTGACTTCCCCCATTTTGGCCTAAGGGGAAAGGCCGGGGGGAAAACCTCCAGAGTCAGGCCGACCTCCTGGAACTCCGGCCCAGCCTGGAGCTACTGGTTTGTCCCCTTCCCGGTTCTCAGGACCTTCATCGACACTCGGCTCTTCCCCAGCCGCCGCAGCTCCCGTCGGCCCGGCCAGCCGGGTCCGCCCCCCTGGCCGACACGCCTGGAGCGTTTGGACTTTGTCATTTTCATGACTTGTCTCCTCAAACTTTGTCCGACTGCAAGGGGGGCTGCCACGGCTGTTCCCCGCCTCCTGGGTGTCCTTCCCTGCAACACCAGAGGCTCAGGCAGGGTCTTGAGCAACTTCTGTTGGGTGCTATCAGGGGGCCCCTCCACACCCCCAGGCCCACCTCCAGGCGCTCCCCCCGGGCCCTGGAGCAGCCAGCACCCCCTCGCCGTCAACACTCTCTCCCCGTTGGGACTTTGAAACTTTTCCCGACCGTGCAAGCTTCGTCAAACGGCAAGGGGGCAACCGGTGTTCTGTGCCCGGCCTCCTGGGGTCCTGCCCGGGCACATCGGAGGCTCAGCTTGGGTTTTCAGCCACCACGGGCAGGTGCACACAGGGGGCCCTCCGCAGCCGCCCATGCACACCTCTGCAGTCAGCACACTGCTGCCAACAGCCAGCTCCCCATCACCCGCCAGCCCTTCTGCATACATCTGCTGGGGGTGCTTTTTTGACTTCCCCCATTTTGGCCAATGGGAATATGCCAGGGGGAAAACCTCCAGAGTCAGGCCGACCTCCTGGAACTGCCGCCCGGCCTGGAGCCTCCGGTTTGCCCCCTTCCCGGTTCTCAGGACCTGCATTGACACTCGGATCTTCCCCGGCAGCCGCAGCCCCCGCCGGCCAAGCCAGCCGTGTCCGCCCCCCTGGCCGGCACGCCTGGAGCGTTTGGACTTTGTCATTTTCATGACTTGTCTCCTCAAACTTTGTTCAACTGCAAGGGGGGCTGCCACGGCTGTTCCCCGCCCCCTGGGTGTCCTTCCCTGCAACACCGGAGGCCCAGGCAGGGTCTTGAGCAACTTCTGTTGGGTGCTCTCAGGGGGCCCCTCCACACCCCCAGGCCCACCTCCAGGGGCTCCAGCCCGGCCCCACTGGCAGCCAGCACCCCCTCGCCGTCAACCCTCTCTCCCCGTTGGGACTTTGAAACTTTTTCCGACCGTGCAAGCTTCGTCAAACGGCAAGGGGGCAAGCGGCGGTCTGTGCCCGGCCTCCTGGGCGTCCTGCCCGGGGACATCGGAGGCTCAGGCTGGGTCTTGAGCCACCACTGGTAGGTGCGCTTTGGGGGCCCTCCGCAGCCGCCCCGGGCCACCCCTGCAGCCAGCGCACTGCTGCCAACAGCCCGCTCTCCGTCACCAGCCAGCCCCGTCTGCACGCATCTGCCGGGGGTGCTTTTTTTGGAGAAATACTGTCACTTTGTCAAAGACCGCACACCGCTCGTTCCCTTATACCCCGACAAGGTGTTCGCGCTGACGTTTTGCGAGGCCTTATTTTACCGCCGTCGGCGCTATCAGGGGAAACAGGCCCGCTCCTTCCGCCTTCGTGGAACCGTGGCTCGGCCCGGAGCGACCAGGATTACCCTCATACCGGTTCTCACGACATGCATCGACACTCGGCTCAGCCCCTGCATCCGCAGCTCCCGCCGGCCCGGCCAGCCGGGTCTGCCCCCCCTGGCCGGCGCCTGGAGCGTTTGGACTTTGTCGTTTTTTTCTCCAAGACTCGCCTCTGCCAACTGCCAAGGACTTCAGCAGGGGCTGCCACGGCTGTTCCCCGCCTCCTGGGGTTCATGCCCGGGCACATCGGAGGCTCAGGCAGGGTCTTGAGCAACTACTGTTGGGTGCTCTCAGGGGGGCCCCTCCACACCCCCAGGCCGACCTCCAGGGGCTGCCCCCGGACCCTGGAGCAGCCTGCACCCCCCTCGCCGTCAACACTCTCCCCCCGTTGGGACTTTGAAACTTTTTCTGACCGTGCGAGCTTCGTCAAACGGCAAGGGGGCAAGCGGCGGGCTCTGCCCGGCCTCCTGGGGTCCTGCCCGGGGACATCGGAGGCTCAGCCAGGGTGTTGAGCCACTGCTGGCAGGTGCACTCAGGGGGCCCTCCGCAGCCGCCCATGCACACCTCTGCAGCCAGCACACTGCTGCCAACAGCCCGCTCTCCATCACCCGCCAGCCCCTCTGCATACATCTGCTGGAGGTGCTTTTTTGGCTTCCCCCATTTTGGCCAATGGGAAAATGCCAGGGGGGAAACCTCCAGAGTCAGGCCGACCTCCTGGAACTCCAACCCGGCCTGGAGCCACCGGTTTGTCCCCTTCCCGGTTCTCAGGACCTGCATTGACCCTCGGCTCTCCCCCGGCCGCCGCAGCTCCCGCCGGCCCGGCCAGCCGGGTCCGCCGCCCTGGACGGCACGCATGGAGCGTTTGGACTTTGTCATTTTCCTCACCAACACTCGCCTCTGCCAACTGCCAAGGACTTCAGCAGGGGCTGCCACGGCTGTTCCCCGCCTCCTGGGGTTCATGCCCGGGCACACCGGAGGCTCAGGCGGGGTCTTGAGCAACTGCTGTTGGGTGCTCTCAGGGGGCCCCTCCACACCCCCAGGCCGACCTCCAGGGGCTGCCCCCGGCCCCTGGGGCAGCCAGCACCCCCTCGCCGTCAACCCTCTCTCCCCGTTGGGACTTTGAAACTTTTCTGACCGTGCGAGCTTCATCGGACGGGAAGGGGGCGACCTGCGGGCTCTGCCCGGCCTCCCGGGGTCCCTGCCCGGGCCCCGTGGGAGGTACAGGCAGGGTTTCTCACCGACTACCCGTAGGCACTCTCAGGGGGCCCTCCGCGCCCTCAGGCCGCCCTCCCCGGGCTTCCCCCGGGTCCGCGGAGCAGCCCGCCACCCCTCGCCGCACCGTGTCTCGCCCCCGTTGGGACTTTGAAACTTGGCTCGCCGTGCAAACCTCTCCGGGGGACAGAGGGAGAGACCTGCGGGCCGTGCCCGGCCTCCCGGGACACCCTCCCCGCAGCGCAGGCGGCTCGGACGGGGTTTTCAGCGAGTGCTGGGGGGGGTGTCTTCGGGGGCCCCCCGCGGGCCCCCCGGGGCACCTGCGCGGGGTGGCCCCTGCTGCCAGGCACCCACTCCCTATCGACCATCCAGCCCCCCTACATACATCTGGCGGGGGTGCTTTTTTGAGTTCCCCCATTTTGGCAACTTGGCACCTCCTATGGGGAAACCGGCAGAATCATGCCGACCTCCTGGAACTCCGGCTCGGCCTGGAGCCGCCGGTTTGTCCCCTTCCCGGTTCTCAGGCATTTTCGGACTTTGTCATTTTTTCAGCACTCTGTCAATGCGGCCAGCGGGAGCTGCCGCGGTCTGTGCCCAGGCACCAGGCTCTCCAAACGGACGCCGGCGGAGGGTCAGGGGGTGTCTCGGCCAGATACTGTAAAACACTCAGGGGGTGCCCAGGCACCAGGCACTCCAAACGGACACCGTCGGAGGGTCAGGGGGTGTCTCGGCCAGATACTGAAAAACACTCAGGGGCGCACGGGGGCTGCACAGGGCCACCCCAGGCGGCTCCCCCGGGCACCCGGGCGGCCATATTGGCGGCTGGGACCCCCTATTCAGCAAACGCCAGGGGGCGCTCAGGGGCGCACGGGGGCTGCTCCACTCGCCCCAGGCCGGCCTCCCTGAGGCGGGCACATTAGCGGCTGAGACCCCCTCTCCACCAAAGACCGGGGGGCGCTCAGGGACACACGGGGGCTGCTCTACTCGCCCCAGGCGGGCACATTAGCGGCCGAGACCCCCTCTCCACCAGAGACCGGGGGGCGCTCAGGGACACACGGGGGCTGCTCCACTCGCCCCAGGCCGGCCCCCACTGGTACCCGGGCGGCCATATTGGCGGCTGAGACCCCCTCTTCAGCAAACGTCAGGGGACACTCAGGGACACACGGGGGCTGCTCCACTCGCCCCAGGCCGGCCTCCCTGAGGCGGGCACATTAGCGGCTGAGACCCCCTCTCCACCAGAGACCGGGGGACGCTCGGGGACACACGGGGGCTGCTCCACTCGCCCCAGGCCGGCCTCCCTGAGGCGGGCACATTAGCGGCTGAGACCCCCTCTCCACCAAAGACCGGGGGGCGCTCAGGGACACACGGGGGCTGCTCCACTCGCCCCAGGCCGGCCTCCCTGAGGCGGGCACATTAGCGGCTGAGACCCCCTCTCCACCAAAGACCGGGGGACGCTCAGGGACACACGGGGGCTGCTCCACTCGCCCCAGGCCGGCCCCCACTGGTACCCGGGCGGCCCTATTGGCGGCTGAGACCCCCTCTTCAGCAAACGCCAGGGGACGCTCAGGGACACACGGGGGCTGCTCCACTCGCCCCAGGCCGGCCTCCCTAGGTACCCGGGCGGGCACATTAGCGGCTGAGACCCCCTCTTCAGCAAACGCCAGGGGACGCTCAGGGACACACGGGGGCTGCTCCACTCGCCCCAGGCCGGCCTCCCTAGGTACCCGGGCGGGCACATTAGCGGCTGAGACCCCCTCTCGACCAAAGACCGGGGGACGCTCAGGGACACACGGGGGCCGCTCCACTCACCCCCAGGCCGACCTCCAGGGCCTCCCTCCCGGCCCCTGGAGCAGCCAGCGCCCCCTCGCCCTCAACACTCTCTCCCCCGTTGGGACTTTGAAACTTTTTCTGACCGTGCAAGCTTCATCGGACGGCAAAGGGGGCAAGCTGCGGTCCGTGCCCGGCCTGCTGGGGTCCTGCCCGGGGACATCGGAGGCTCAGCCAGGGTCTTGAGCTACTGCTGGTAGGTGCGCTTTGGGGGCCCTCCGCAGCCGCCCCGGGCCACCCCTGCAGCCAGCACACTGCTGCCAACAGCCCGCCGCTCTCCCACACCAGCCAGCCCCGTCTGCACACATCTGCCGGGGGTGCTTTTTTGAGAAACACTGTCACTTTGTCAAAGACCGCACACCGCTCGTTCCCTTATACCCCGACAAGGTGTTCGTGCTGACGTTTTGCGAGGCCTTATTTTACCGTCGTCGGCGCTATCAGGGGAAACGGGCCCGCTCCTTCCGCCCTCCTGGAACCCTGGCTCGGCCCGGAGCGACCAGGATTACCCTCATACCGGTTCTCACCACCTGCATCGACACGCGGCTCTGCCCCGGCCGCCGCAGCTCTCGCCGGCCCGGCCGGGTCCGCACCCCTGGCCGGCACGCCTGGAGCGTTTGGACTTTGTCGTTTTTTTCTCCAAGAGTCGCCTCTGGCACATGCCATGGACTTCAGCAGGGGCTGCTCCCCGCCCCCTGGGTGTCCTGCCCGGGCACATCGGAGGCTCAGCCTGGGTCTTCAGCCCCTACTGGTAGGTGCGCTTTGGGGGCCCTCCGCAGCCGCCCGGGGCCCACCCCTGCAGCCAGCACACGGCTGCCAGCAGCCACCACACAGCTGCCAAACAGCCCGCTCTCCGTCACCCCCCAGCCCAACTCTGCATACATCTGGCGGGGGTGCTTTTTTGACTTCCCCCCTTTTGGCCTATGGGGAAAAGCCAGGGGGAAAACCTCCAGAGTCAGGCCGACCTCCTGGAACTCCAACCCGGTCTGGAGCCACCGGTCTGTCCCCTTCACGGTTCTCAGGACCTGCATCGACCCTCGGCTCAGCCCCGGCCGCCGCAGCTCCCGCCGGCCCGGCCACCCGGGTCCGCACCCCTGGCCGGCACGCCTGGAGCGTTTGGACTTTGTCGTTTTTTCTCCAAGACCCATCTCTGCCAACTGCCGTGGGCTTCAGCGGGGGCTGCTCCCCGCCTCCTGGGTGTCCTGCCCGGGCACATCGGAGGCTCAGCCTGGGTCTCGAGCCCCCTACTGGTAGGTGCACTACGGGGGCCCTCCGCAGCCGCCCAGGCCCACCCCTGCAGCCAGCACACGGCTGCCAGCAGCCACCACACAGCTGCCAACAGCCCACTATCCATCACCCACCAGCCCCTCTGCATACATCTGCTGGGGGTGCTTTTTTGACTTCCCCCCTTTTGGCCTATGGGGAAAAGCCAGGGGGAAAACCTCCAGAGTCAGGCCGACCTCATGGAACTCCAACCCGGCCTGGAGCCACCGGTTTGTCCCCTTCCCGGTTCTCAGGACATGCACTGACACTCGGCTAAGCCCCGGCCGCCGCAGCCCCCGCCGGCCCGGCCAGCCCGGTCCGCACACCCCTGGCCAGCGCCTGGAGCGTTTGGACTTTGTCGTTTTTTCTCAAAGACCCGTCTCTGCCAACTGCCGTGGGCTTCAGCGGGGGCTGCTCCCCGCCTCCTGGGTGTCCTGCCCGGGCACATCGGAGGGTCAGCCTGGGTCTTGAGCTACTGCTGGTAGGTGCGCTTTGGGGGCCCTCGGCAGCCGCCCAGGCCCACCCCTGCAGCCAGCACACGGCTGCCAGCAGCCACCACACAGCTGCCAACAGCCCGCTCTCCGTCACCCTCCAGCCCCTTCTGCATACATCTGCCGGGGGTGCTTTTTTGACTTCCCCCCTTTTGGCCTATGGGGAAAAGCTAAGGGGAAAACCTCCAGAGTCAGGCCGACCTCCTGGAACTCCAACCCGGCCTGGAGCCACCGGTTTGTCCCCTTCCCGGTTCTCAGGACATGCACTGACACTCGGCTAAGCCCCGGCCGCCGCAGCCCCCGCCGGCCCGGCCAGCCCGGTCCGCGCCCCTGGCCAGCGCCTGGAGCGTTTGGACTTTGTCATTTTTTCTCAAAGACCCATCTCTGCCAACTGCCATGGACCTCAGCGGGGGCAGCTCCCCGCCTCCTGGGTGTCCTGCCCGGGCACATCGGAGGGTCAGGCAATGTCTTCAGCCACCGCGGGCAGGTGCACTCAGGGGGCCCTCCGCAGCCGCCCAGGCCCACCCCTGCAGCCAGCACACGGCTGCCAGCAGCCACCACACAGCTGCCAACAGCCCGCTCTCCGTCACCCCCCAGCCCAACTCTGCATACATCTGCTGGGGGTGCTTTTTTGACTTCCCCCCTTTTGGCCTATGGGGAAATGCTAAGGGGAAAACCTCCAGAGTCAGGCCGACCTCATGGAACTCCAACCCGGCCTGGAGCCACCGGTTTGTCCCCTTCCCGGTTCTCAGGACATGCATCGACACTCGGCTCAGCCCCGGCAGCCGCAGCTCCCGCCGGCCCGGCCAGCCCGGGTCCGCACCCCTGGCCGGCACGCCTGGAGCGTTTGGACTTTGTCATTTTTTTCAAAGACTCATCTCTGCCAACTGCCGTGGGCTTCAGCGGGGGCTGCTGCCCGCCTCCTGGGTGTCCAGCCCGGGCACATCGGAGGCTCAGCCTGGGTCTCGAGCCCCTACTGGTAGGTGCACTCTGAAGGGGCCCTCCGCAGCCGCCCAGGCCCACCCCTGCAGCCAGCACACGGCTGTCAGCAGCCACCACACAGCTGCCAACAGCCCACTATCCATCACCCACCAGCCCCTCTGCATACATCTGCTGGGGGTGCTTTTTTGACTTCCCCCCTTTTGGCCTATGGGGAAAAGCTAAGGGGAAAACCTCCAGAGTCAGGCCGACCTCCTGGAACTCCAACCCGGCCTGGAGCCACCGGTTTGTCCCCTTCCCGGTTCTCAGGACATGCACTGACACTCGGCTAAGCCCCGGCCGCCGCAGCCCCCGCCGGCCCGGCCAGCCCGGTCCGCGCCCCTGGCCAGCGCCTGGAGCGTTTGGACTTTGTCATTTTTTCTCAAAGACCCATCTCTGCCAACTGCCATGGACCTCAGCGGGGGCAGCTCCCCGCCTCCTGGGTGTCCTGCCCGGGCACATCGGAGGGTCAGGCAATGTCTTCAGCCACCGCGGGCAGGTGCACTCAGGGGGCCCTCCGCAGCCGCCCAGGCCCACCCCTGCAGCCAGCACACGGCTGCCAGCAGCCACCACACAGCTGCCAACAGCCCGCTCTCCGTCACCCCCCAGCCCCTCCTGCATACATCTGCTGGGGGTGCTTTTTTGACTTCCCCCCTTTTGGCCTATGGGGAAATGCTAAGGGGAAAACCTCCAGAGTCAGGCCGACCTCCTGGAACTCCAACCCGGCCTGGAGCCACCGGTTTGTCCCCTTCCCGGTTCTCACGACATGCATCGACACTCGGCTCAGCCCCGGCAGCCGCAGCTCCCGCCGGCCCGGCCAGCCCGGTCCGCACCCCTGGCCAGCGCCTGGAGCGTTTGGACTTTGTCATTTTTTCAAAGACTCATCTCTGCCAACTGCCGTGGGCTTCAGCGGGGGCTGCTCCCCGCCTCCTGGGTGTCCTGCCCGGGCACATCGGAGGCTCAGGCAATGTCTTGAGCCACCGCTGGTAGCTGCACTCAGGGGGCCCTCCGCAGCCGCCCAGGCCCACCCCTGCAGCCACCACACAGCTGCCAACAGCCCGCTCCCCGTCAACCCCCAGCCCCTCCGCATACATCTGCTGGGGGTGCTTTTTTGACTTCCCCCGTTTAGGCCTATGGGGAAAAGCCAAGGGGAAAACCTCCAGAGCCAGGCCGACCTCCTGGAACTCCCACCCGGCCTGGAGCCACCGGTTTGTCCCCTTCCCGGTTCTCAGGACATGCACTAATACTCGGCTCAGCCCCAGCAGCCGCAGCTCCCGCCGGCCCGGCCAGCCCGGTCCGCCACCCTGCCCGGCGCCTGGAGCGTTTGGACTTTGTCGTTTTTTCTCCAAGACTCGCCTCTGGCACATGCCGTGGACTTCAGCGGGGGCTGCTCCCCGCCTCCTGGGTGTCCTGCCCGGGCACATCGGAGGCTCAGCCTGGGTCATCAGCCCCTACTGCTAGGTGCACTCAGGGGGCCCTCGGCAGCCGCCCAGGCCCA
>NW_027102029.1:72500-90000 GCF_035609145.1 Eleutherodactylus coqui | reverse complement strand
GGGAGCGCCGACCCGGGGCGAGCGCGGGCGGCGGGGGTGCAACACCCCCCCACACACCGTCTCGCTCTCCGGGAAAGACGCGTCCGTCCGCGGGCCGCCGTCCCCTATCCCCACGCCGCTCCGGACCGCCCGCCTCGGCCGAAGCCCGAGGGGACAGGCGGGGGTCCTTCGCGCTCGGGAAAACCGTCACGCGAAACAAAGGGGGCCGCGCCGCGCTCTCGGCCGCCCTGAGGCGGGAGAGCTCGGGTCGTTGTCGCTCGGCGTCGACCCCCGACGCCATCGCACGGTGCCTGGGAAAGGGCTGCATCCCTGAGCCACGCGTCCCCCGGAGTGCTCCCCCCGCAGGGGGCTCCGCGAGGTGTCGCGGCGGCAGGGTCGCTCGCCTTCTTCCGCCTCGGACCGTCTGCGCGAAGCCAACCTCCCGGCGGGAGGGTAGACCGAAGGGGGTCGCCCGTCCTTGTGACCCCGCGGAGGGGGCCAAGGGCGGGACTCTGGCTCGGGGGACGGGAGGGGCGCCCGCGCGTCCCCTTCCCCGTCGCCGAGAGCCGTACGCCGGCGTGTGGACCTGCTCGCCGGAGTTCGTCCGGGGCTCGGTAGGGGTGCTCGGCCCTTGAGGTCCTGCCCCGGACAGGGGCGCGGCGAGGGTCCCCTGGCCGCGTCGGCTCTCACGTCGACCCACTCTCTCGCGTGGGATGGCGGCGCGGAAGGCCTCGGCCCGGCATCTCGGAGGGGGGTCGCCCGGGCGGGCAAGCCGGCCAGCCTGCTGGCCCCGCGGCCATGCGCAGGCGGAGTGCGGGGGGGACTCTTGCTCTCGGTGGCTCTGCCCCAGGAGGGTGCGGGGTGGCGGCAGAGGGGAGGCCGCCGCGGGTGCTTCGAGTTTGAGAAATACTCACTTGGTCAGAGACCGCACACCGCTCGTTCCCTTATATGCAAAAAAGGTGTTCGTCCTGACGTTTTGCGAGGCCTTATTTTACCGTCGTCGGCGCTATCAGGGGAAACACGCCCGCTCCTTCCGCCTCCCTGGAACCGCGCCTCGGCCCCGAGGGCCCAGGTTCAACCTCATACCGGTTCTTACGACATGCATCGACACTCGGCGCAGCCCCAGCAGCTGCAGCTCCCTCCGGCCCGGCCAGCCGGGTACGCCCCCCCTGGCCGGCGCCCGGAGCGTTTTCACTCTGTCCTTTCCTCTCCAAGACTCATCTCTGCCAACTGCCGTGGGCTTCGGCAGGGGCTGCCGCGGGCTGTGCGCGGCCTCCTGGGGGTCCCGCCTGCCCGCGCAGGCAGCTAGGACGGGGTTATCAGCAAAGCCTGTGAGGCGCTCTCATGGGGAGGGGGGCTCCGCAGCCCCCCAAGGTGGCTTCGTACACCTCTTGAACGTGGCCGCCCGGCCGCTCGGTGAGAGCGGTGTCTACCCGGGCAGACAGCCTGTCGGCCCCGCGGCCTGGACAGGCGGGAGCGGGGACTCTTGCGCTCGGGGGCTCTGCTCCAAGGAGCGAGAGCGGACGCTCTGCTCGGCCCGGAGAGTGGGGTGGCGGGGCGCCGTCGCCTCGCTGGAACCAGGGGCGTCGTGACGTGCGCGCGCGCCTAGCCGCCGCCAGAACAGGCCGGAAAGGTTGAGCTGCATACGGATCTAAGCCGTTGCCCAAACTAACTCTGGCCCGTGTGACCGACACAGCCGCGCGCGCGCTTTCCCACGACACTCGACCGCCGGGCTCCCTCGGCCTGGGAGGCACTCTCGGGGCAGGGGGCCACCGCAGCCCCCTTTAGGTGGCTTCGTACACCTCTTGAACGTGGCGCCCGGCCGCTCGGAGAGCGGGGTCTACCCGGGCAGACAGCCTGTCGGCCCCGCGGCCTGGGCAGGCGGAGCGGGTGCTCTTGCGCTCGGGGGCTCTGCTCGGCCCGGAGAGTTGGGTGCGGGGCGCCGTCGCCTCGCTGGAACCAGGGGCGTTGTGACGTTCGCGCGCGCCTAGCCGCCGCCAGGACAGGCCGGAAAGGTTGAGCTGCATACGGATCTAAGCCGTTGCCCAAACTAACTCTGGCTCGTGTGACCGACACAGCCGCGCACGCGCTTTCCTACGACACTCGACCGCCTGGCTCCCCTCGGCCTGGGAGGCACTCTCGGGGCGGGGGGCACCGCAGCCCCCCGAGGTGGCTTCGTACACCTCTTGAACGTTGGGGCCCGGCCGCTCGGAGAGCGGGGTCTACCCGGGCAGACAGCCTGTCGGCCCCGCGGCCTGGACAGGCGGAGCGGGGACTCTTGCGCTCGGGGGCTCTGCTCGGCCCAGAGAGCGGGGTGCGGGGCGCCGTCGCCTCGCTGGAACCAGGGGCGTCGTGACGTTCGCGCGCGCCTAGCCGCCGCCAGAACAGGCCGGAAAGGTTGAGCTGCATACGGATCTAAGCCGTTGCCCAAGCTAACTCTGGCCCGTGTGACCGACACAGCCGCGCACGCGCTTTCCTACGACACTCGACCGCCTGGCTCCCCTCGGCCTGGGAGGCACTCTCGGGGCGGGGGGCACCGCAGCCCCCCGAGGTGGCTTCGTACACCTCTTGAACGTTGGGGCCCGGCCGCTCGGAGAGCGGGGTCTACCCGGGCAGACAGCCTGTCGGCCCCGCGGCCTGGACAGGCGGAGTGGGGACAAGCCAAGGCTACCGGCGGGCCTCGGACGGCCAGGGGTGGAAGGGCTCCACCTCAAGGTGGCTTCGTACACCTCTTGAACGTTGGGGCCCGGCCGCTCGGAGAGCGGGGTCTACCCGGGCAGACAGCCTGCTGGCCCCGCGGCCTGGACAGGCGGAGCGGGGAACCTTGCGCTCGGGGGCTCTGCTCGGCCCAGAGAGTGGGGTGCGGGGCGCCGTCGCCTCGCTGGAACCAGGGGCGTCGTGCCATTCGCGCGCGCGCGCCTAGCCGCCGCCAGAACAGGCCGGAAAGGATGAGCTTCATACGGATCTAAGCCGTTGCCCAAACTACCTCTGGCCCCTGTGACCGACACAGCCGTGGCACGCGCTTTCCTACGACACTCGACCGCCGGGCTCCCTCGGCCTGGGAGGCACTCTCGGGGCGGGGGGCACCGCAGCCCCCCCCAAAGGTGGCTTCGTACACCTCTTGAACGTTGGGGCCCGACCGCTCGGAGAGCGGGGTCTACCCGGGCAGACAGCCTGTCGGCCCCGCGGCCTGGACAGGCGGAGCGGGGAAAAGCCTAGGCTACCGGCGGGCGGGATCGACCGGGAAGCCGCCGTGGGGGAACACAAGTTGGACGCCTCGCACCGTCGCGGACCACCGTCCTCCGTCTCTCGGGAAGGGGGGCCGCCCGAGGCGCACGGGCCTCGGACGGCCAGGGGTGGAAGGGCTCCACCCCGAGGTGGCTTCGTACACCTCTTGAACGTTGGGGCCCGGCCGCTCAGTGAGAACGGGGTCTACCCGGGCAGACAGCCTGTCGGCCCCGCGGCCTGGACAGGCAGAGTGGGGAAAAGCCTAGGCTACCGGGCGGGATCGACCGGGTAGCCGCCGTGGGGGAACACAAGTTGGACGCCTCGCGCCGTCGCGGACCACCGTCCTCCGTCTCTCTCTCCCTCTCTCGGGAAGGGGGGCCGCCCGAGGCGCACGGGCCTCGGACGGCCAGGGGTGGAAGGGCTCCACCCCGAGGTGGCTTCGTACACACCTCTTGAACGTTGGGGCCCGGCCGCTCGGAGAGCGGGGTCTACCCGGGCAGACAGCCTGTCGGCCCCGCGGCCTGGACAGGCAGAGTGGGGAAAAGCCTAGGCCACCGGGCGGGATCGACCGGGTAGCCGCCGTGGGGAACACAACTTGGACGTCTCGCGCCGTCGCGGACCACCGTCCTCCGTCTCTCTCTCCCTCTCTCGGAAGGGAGGCCGCCCGAGGCGCACGGGCCTCGAACGGCCAGGGGTGGAAGGGATCCACCCCCCGCGGGAAGGGGACGCGCGGCGGCACCCGGACGCGGGAGCGTTGACCCGGGGGTCTTTACTCCGCCGAGGCGTAGCCCGGAGAAGGAGCGAGACCGGCCGGCGGGGGTGGAACACCCCCTCATGCCTCGCTCCTTCTGGGGATAAAGCGCGTCGTCCGCAGGCCGCCGTCCCCTATCCCCGCCCTGGACCGCCCGCATCGGCCGGAGCCCGAGGGGACAGGCGGGGGTCCTTCGCTTTCGGGAAAACCGTCACCAAACGTGGGGCCCGTGCCCCGCTCTCGGCCGCCCTGAGGCGGGAGAGCCCGGATCGTTCTCTCTCTCGGCGTCGGCCCCACCGACGCCGTCGCACGGTGGCCTGGGAAAGGGCTGCACCCCCTGCGCCACGCTTCTCCCCCGGAGTACTCCCCCCGCAGGGGGCTCCGCGGGGTGTCCCGACGCGCAGAGTCGCTCGCCTTCTTCCGCGGGGGACGGGAGGGACGCCCACGCGCGTCCCTTCCCCATCCTCGAGAGCCGTACGCGCCGAGGGTGAACCCGCTCGCCGGGGCGCCGGGGAGCAGGGCCCTTGTGGTCCTTCCCCGGACATGGGCGCGGCGAGGGTCCCCCGGCCGCGACGGCTCTCCCGTTGACCCACTCTCTCGCCTTGGGTGGTGGTGATGGAGGCGGCTGCCTACGCCTCAGCCCGGCATCTCGGAGGGGGGTCGCCCGGGCAGCCAGCCAGCCAGCCTGTTGGCCCCGCGGCCTGCACAGGCGGAGTGGGGACACTTGCGCTCTATGACTCTGCTCCCAGGGAGGTGGCAGAGGGGCGGCCGCGGTGCTTTGACTTTGAGCGGTCCCCACTCCAGCACTCTGAGAAATAGTCACTTTGTCAAAGACCGCACACCGCTCGTTCCCTTATATGCAAAAAAGGTGTTCGTCCTGACGTTTTGCGAGCCCTTATTTTACCGTCGTCGGCGCTATCAGGGGAAACAGGCCCGCTCCTTCCGCCTTCATGGAACCGTAGCTCGGCCCCGAGGGCCCAGGATTACCCTCATACCGGTTCTCACGACATGCGTCGACACTCGGCTCGGCCCCGGCAGCCGCAGCTCCCGCCGGCCCGGCCAGCCGGGTCCGCACCCCTGGCCGGCGCCTGGAGCGTCTGGACTTTGTCGTTTTCTCTCCGAGACTCGTCTCTGCCAACTGCCGTGGACTTCGGCGGGGGCTGCCGCGGGCTGTGCCCGGCCTCTTGGGGGTCCCGCCTGCCCGCGCAGGCAGCTAGGACAGGGTTATCAGCGCTCTCAGGGGGGCCTCCGCAGACCCCCCCACAGGTGGCTCCGTACACCTCTTGAACGTGGCGCCCGGCCGCTCGGAGAGCGGGGTCTTCCCAGGCAAGCCGCCTGTGGGCCCCGCGGCCTGGACAGGCGGAGCGGAGACAAGCCCAGGCTACCGGCAGGATCGACCGGCTGGCAGTCGTGGTGGAACAACGGGGACGCCTCGCGCCGCCGCGGGCCACCGTCCTCCGTCTCTCTCCCACTCTCGGAGGCAGGCCGCCCGAGGCCAACGGGCCTCGGACGGCGTGGGGTGGAAGGGCTCCACCCCAGGGGAAGAAAACACGCCCGCGCGCGTTTGCACAGTCTGCCCCGGCCCGGCATCTCGGAGGGGGGTCGCCCGGGCAGCCAGCCAGCCAGCCAGCCTGTTGGCCCCGCGGCCTGCACAGGCGGAGTGGGGACACTTGCGCTCTACGACTCTGCTCCCAGGGAGGTGGCAGAGGGGCGGCCGCAGTGCTTTGACTTTGAGCGGTCCGCACTCCCTTCTCAGCACTCTGAGAAATAGTCACTTGGTCAAAGACCGCACTCCGCTCGTTCCCTTATATGCAAAAAAGGTGTTCGTCCTGACGTTTTGCGAGGCCTTAATTTACCGCCGTCGGCGCTATCAGGGGGAACAGGCCCGCTCCTTCCGCCCTCCTGGAACCGTGCCTCGGCCCGGAGCGACCAGGATTACCCTCATACCGCTTCTCACGACATGCATCGATACTCGGCTCAGCCCCGGCAGCCGCAGCTCCCGCCGGCCCGGCCAGCCGGGTCCGCACCCCTAACCAGCGCCTGGAGCGTTTGGACTTTGTCGTTTTTTCTCAAAGACTCATCTCTGCCAACGACTTCAGCAGGGGCTGCCACCTGCTGTTCCCCCGCCAATGGGTGTCCTGACCTGCAACACCGGAGGCTCAGGCGTGGTCTTGAGCAACTGCTGGTAGGTGCACCTCGGGGGCCCTCTGCAGCCAGCACACCGCTGCCAACAGCCCGCTCCCCGTCACCATCCAGCCCCTCTGCATACATCTGCCGGGGGTGCTTTTTTGACTTCCCCCATGTTGGCCTATGGGGAAAAGCCAGGGGGAAAACCTCCAGAGTCAGGCCGACCTCCTGGAACCCCAGCTCGGCCTGGAGCTACTGGTTTGCCCCCTTCCCGGTTCTCAGGACATGCATTGACACTCGGCTCAGCACCAGCCGCCGCAGCCCCCGCCTGCCCGGCCAGCCCGGTCCGCACCCCTGGCCGGCACGCCTGGAGCGTTTGGACTTTGTCATTTTCATGACTTGTCTCCTCAGACATTGTCCGACTGCAAGGGGGGTGTGCCGCGGTCCGTGCCCAGCCTCCAGGGGTTGCCCCCGGCCCCTGGAGCAGCCAGCACCCCCTCGCCCTCAACACTCTCTCTCCCCGTGGGGACTTTGAAACTTTTTCTGACCGCGAAAGCTTCGGCAAACGGCAAGGGGGGCAGCCGGCGTTCTGTGCCCGGCCTCCTGGGGTCCTGCCGGGGCACATCGGAGGCTCAGCCAGGGTGTTGAGCCACCACTGGCAGGTGCACTCAGGGGGCCCTCCGCAGACGCCCATGCACACCTCCGCAGCCAGCACACTGCTGCCAACAGCCCGCTCCCCGTCACCCGCCAGCCCCTCCGCATACATCTGCTGGGGGTGCTTTTTTGACTTCCCCCATTTTGGCCAATGGGAAAATGTCAAGGGGAAAACCTCCGGAGTCAGGCCCACCTCCTGGAACTCCATCCCGGCCTGGAGCTACTAGTTTGTCCCCTTTCCGGTTCTCAGGACATGCATTGACACTCGGCTCTTCCCCAGCCGCCGCAGCTCCCGCCGGCCCGTCCAGCCGGGTCCGCACCCCTGGCCGGCGCCTGGAGCGTTTGGACTTTGTCGTTTTTCCTCAAAGACTCATCTCTGCCAACTGCCCTGGGCTTCAGCAGTGGCTGCCGCGGGCTGTGCACGGCCTCCTGGGGGGTCCCGCCTGCCCTCGCAGGCAGCTAGGACAGGGTTCTCAGCAGGGGCTTGGATGCGGTGTCAGGGGGGCCTCCGCAGCCCCCCAAGGTGGCTTCCTACACCTCTCGAACGTTGGGGCCCGGCCGCTCGGAGAGCGGGGTCTGCCCGGGCAGCCAGCCAGCCTGTTGGCCCCGCGGCCTGCACAGGCGGAGTGGGGACCCTCGCGCTCGATGACTCTGCTCCCAGGGAGGTGGCAGAGGGGCGGCCGCGGTGCTTTGACTTTGAGCGGTCCCCACTCCTCAGCACATTGAGAAATAGTCACTTTGTCAAGGACCGCACACCGCTCGTTCCCTTATATGCAAAAAAGGTGTTCGTCCTGACGTTTTGCGAGGCCTTATTTTACCGCCGTCGGCGCTATCAGGGGAAACGGGCCCGCTCCTTCCGCCCTCCTGGAACCGTGCCTCGGCCCGGAGCGACCAGGATCACCCTCATACCGGTTCTCGTGACATACATCGACACTCGGCTCAGCCCCGGCAGCCGCAGCTCCCACCGGCCCAGCCAGCCGGGTCCGCCACCCTGGCCGGCACGCCTGGAGCGTTTGGACTTTGTCGTTTTTTCAAAGACTCATCTCTGCCAACGACTTCAGCAGGGGCTGCCACCTGCTGTTCCCCGCCAATGGGTGTCCTGACCTGCAACACCGGAGGCTCAGGCAGGGTCAAGAGCAACTGCTGGTAGGTGCACTCAGGGGGCCCTCTGCAGCCGCCCAGGGCCACCTCTGCAGCCAGCACACTGCTGCCAACAGCCCGCTCCCCGTCACCCCCCCCCAGGCCCCTCTGCATACATCTGCCGGGGGTGCTTTTTTGACTTCCCCCATTTTGGCCAATGGGAAAATGCCAAGGGGAAAACCTCCAGAGTCAGGCCGACCTCATGGAACTCAAGCCCGGCCTGGAGCCACCGGTCTGTCCCCTTCCCGGTTCTCAGGGATTTTTGGACTTGTGATTTCCGTGATTCGTCTCTTCAAACTTTGTTGGACTACAATGGGGGGCGACCGGCGGTCCGTGCCCGGCCTCCTGGGGTCCTGCCCGGGGACAGCGGAGGCTCAGCCAGGGTTTTGAGCCACCGCTGGCAGGTGCACTCACGGGGCCCTCCGCAGCCGCCCATGCACACCTCTTCAGCCAGCACACTGCTGCCAAACACCCGCTCCCCATCACCCCCCAGCCCCTCTGCATACATCTGCTGGGGGTGCTTTTTTGACTTCCCCCATTTTGGCCTATGGGGAAAAGCCAGGGGGAAAACCTCCAGAGTCAGGCCGACCTTCTGGAACTCGAGCTCGGCTTGGAGCCGCCGGTTTGCCCCCTTCCCGGTTCTCAGGACCTGCATTGACACTCGGCTCAGCCCCGGCAGCCGCAGCCCCCGCCGGCCCAGCCAGCAGGGTCCGCCCCCCTGGCCGGCGCCTGGAGCGTTTGGACTTTGTCATTTTCATGACTTGTCTCCTCAAACTTTGTTCGACTGCAAGGGGGGGTGTGCCGCGGTCCGTGCCCAGCCTCCAGGGGTTGCCCCCGGCCCCTGGAGCAGCCAGCACCCCCTCGCCCTCAACACTCCCCGTTGGGACTTTGAAACTTTTCTGACGGTGCAAGCTTCATCAAACGGCAAGGGGGCAGGCTGCGGTCTGTGCCCGGCCTCCTGGGGTCCTCCCTGGGGACATCGGAGGCTCAGCCAGGGTTTTGAGCCACTGCTGGCAGGTGCACTCAGAGGGCCCTCCGCAGCCGCCCATGCACACCTCTGCAGCCAGCACACCGCTGCCAACAGCCCGCTCCCCATCACCAGCCAGCCCCTCTGCATACATCTGCTGGGGGTGCTTTTTTGACTTCCCCCATTGTGGCCAATGGGAAAATGCCAAGGGGAAAACCTCCAGAGTCCTGCCGACCTCCTGGAACTCCAACCCGGCCTGGAGCCACCGGTTTGTCCCCTTCCCGGTTCTCAGGACCTGCATCGACACTCGGCTTAGCCCCGGCAGCTGCAGCCACCGCCGGCCCGGCCAGCCGTGTCCGCCCCCCTGGCCGGCACGCCTGGAGCGTTTGGACTTTGTCATTTTCATGACTTGTCTCCTCAAACTTTGTTCAACTGCAAGGGGGGCTGCCCCGGCTGTTCCCCGCCTCCTGGGTGTCCTTCCCTGCAACACCGGAGGCTCAGGCAGGGTCTTGACCCACGACTGTTGGGTGCTCCTAGGGGGCCCCTCCACACCCCCAGTCCCACCTCCAGGGGCTCCCCCCGGCCCCTGGAGCAGCCAGCACCCCCTCGCCGTCAACCCTCTCTCCCCGTTGGGACTTTGAAACTTTTTCCGACCGTGCAAGCTTCGTCAAACGGCAAAGGGGGCAAGCGGCGGTCTGTGCCCGGCCTCCTGGGGTCCTGCCCGGGGACATCGGAGGCTCAGCCAGGGTGTTGAGCCACTACTGGTAGGTGCACTCAGGGGGCCCTCCGCAGCCGCCCCGGGCCACCCCTGCAGCCAGCACACACCGCTGCCAACAGCCCGCTCTCCGTCACCAGCCAGCCCCGTCCGCGCACATCTGCCGGGGGTGCTTTTTTTGAGACACACTGTCACTTTGTCAAAGACCGCACACCGCTCGTTCCCTTATACCCCGACAAGGTGTTCGTGCTGACGTTTTGCGAGGCCTTATTTTACCGCCGTCGGCGCTATCAGGGGAAACAGGCCCGCTCCTTCCGCCTTCGTGGAACCGGGGCTCGGCCCGGAGCGACCAGGATTACCCTCATACCGGTTCTCATGACATGCATTGACACTCGGCTCAGCCCCGGCAGCCGCAGCTCCCACCGGCCAGGCCAGCCGTGTCTGCCCCCCTGGCCGGCACGCCTGGAGCGTTTGGACTTTGTCATTTTTTCCCCCAAGACTCGCCTCTGCCAACTGCCAAGGACTTCAGCAGGGGCTGCCACGGCTGTTCCCCGCCTCCTGGGGTTCATGCCCGGGCACACCGGAGGCTCAGGCATTGTCTTGAGCGACTACTGTTGGGTGCTCTCACGGGGCCCCTCCACACCCCCAGGCCGACCTCCAGGGGCTCCAGCCCGGCCCCAGGGGCAGCCAGCACCCCTTCGCCGTCAACACTCTCCCCCCGTTGGGACTTTGAAACTTTTCCGACCGTGCAAGCGTCATCGGACGGCAAGGGGGTAAGCTGCGGGCTCTGCCCGGCCTCCTGGTGTCCTGCCCGGCCCCGTGGGGCGGACAGGCAGGGTTTCTCACCCACTACCCGTAGGCACTCTCAGGGGGCCCTCCGCGCCCTCAGGCCGCCCTCCCCGGGCTTCCCCCGGGTCCGCGGAGCAGCCCGACACCCCTCGCCGCACCGTCTCTCGCCCCCGTTGGGACTTTGAAACTTTTCCCCCCCGTGCAAACCTCACCGGGGGGCAGAGGGAGAGACCCGCGGGCCGTGCCCGGCCTCCCGGGACTCCCTCCGGGCAGCGCGGGCGGCTCGGACGGGGTTTTGAGCGAGTGCTGGGGGGGGTGTCTTCGGGGGCCCCCCGCGGGCCCCCCGGGGCACCTGCGCGGGGTGGCCCCTGCTGCCAGACACCCACTCCCTATCGACCATCCAGCCCCCCTACATACATCTGGCGGGGGTGCTTTTTTGAGTTCCCCCATTTTGGCAACTTGGCACATCCTATGGGGAAACCGGCAAAATCATGCCGACCTCCTGGAACTCCGGCTCGGCCTGGAGCCGCCGGTTTGTCCCCTTCCCGGTTCTCAGGCATTTTCGGACTTTGTCATTTTTTCAGCACTCTGTCAATGCGGCCAGCGGGAGCTGCCGCGGTCTGTGCCCAGGCACCAGGCTCTCCAAACGGACACCGGCGGAGGGTCAGGGGGTGTCTCGGCCAGATACTGAAAAACACTCAGGGGGTGCCCAGGCACCAGGCACTCCAAACGGACACCGTCGGAGGGTCAGGGGGTGTCTCAGCCAGATACTGAAAAACACTCAGGGGCGCACGGGGGCTGCACAGGGCCACCCCGGGCGGCCATATTGGCGGCTGGGACCCCCTATTCAGCAAACGCCAGGGGGCGCTCAGGGACACCCGGGGGCTGCTCCACTCGCCCCAGGCCGGCCTCCCTGAGGCGGGCACGTTAGCGGCTGAGACCCCCTCTCGAGCAGAGACCGGGGGGCGCTCGGGGACACACGGGGGCTGCTCCACTCGCCCCAGGCCGGACTCCCTGAGGCGGGCACATCAGCGGCTGAGAACCCCTCTCCACCAATGACCGGGGGACGCTCAGGGACACACGGGGGCTGCTCCACTCGCCCCAGGCCGGCCTCCCTGGGTACCCAGGCGGGCACATTAGCGGCTGAGACCCCCTCTCGACCAAAGACCGGGGGCGCTCAGGGACACGCGGGGGCTGCTCCACTCGCCCCAGGCCGGCCTCCCTGAGGCGGGCACATTAGCGGCTGAGACCCCCTCTCGACCAGAGACCGGGGGGCACTCGGGGACACACGGGGGCTGCTCCACTCGCCCCAGGCCGGACTCCCTGAGGCGGGCACATTAGCGGCCGAGACCCCCTCTCGACCAGAGACCGGGGGGCGCTCGGGGACACACGGGGGCTGCTCCACTCGCCCCAGGCCGGACTCCCTGAGGCGGGCACATTAGCGGCCGAGACCCCCTCTCCACCAGAGACCGGGGGGCGCTCGGGGACACACGGGGGCTGCTCCACTCACCCCAGGCCGGACTCCCTGAGGCCGGCACATTAGCGGCTGAGACCCCCTCTCCACCAAAGACCGGGGGGCGCTCGGGGACACACGGGGGCTGCTCCACTCGCCCCAGGCCGGACTCCCTGAGGCGGGCACATTAGCGGCTGAGACCCCCTCTCCACCAAAGACCGGGGGCACTCAGGGACACACGGGGGCCGCTCCACTCGCCCCAGGCCGGACTCCCTGAGGCGGGCACATTAGCGGCTGAGACCCCCTCTTCAGCAAACGCCAGGGGACACTCGGGGACACACGGGGGCTGCTCCACTCGCCCCAGGACGGACTCCCTGAGGCGGGCACATTAGCGGCTGGGACCCCCTCTCCACCAAAGACCGGGGGGCGCTCGGGGACACACGGGGGCTGCTCCACTCGCCCCAGGCCGGACTCCCTGAGGCGCGCACATTAGCGGCTGGGACCCCCTCTCCACCAAAGACCGGGGGGCGCTCGGGGACACACAGGGGCTGCTCCACTCGCCCCAGGCCGGCCTCTGTAGGTACCCAGGCGGGCACATTAGCGGCTGAGACCCCCTCTCCACCAAAGACCGGGGGGCGCTCGGGGACACACAGGGGCTGCTCCACTCGCCCCAGGCCGGCCTCTCTAGGTACCCAGGCGGGCACATTAGCGGCTGAGACCCCCTCTTGACCAAAGACCGGGGGACACTCAGGGACACACGGGGGCTGCTCCACTCACCCCAGGCCGGCCTCCCTAGGTACCCGGGCGGGCACATTAGCGGCTGAGACCCCCTCTTCAGCAAACGCCAGGGGACGCTCAGGGACACACGGGGGCTGCTCCACTCGCCCCAGGCCGGACTCCCTGAGGCGGGCACATTAGCGGCTGAGACCCCCTCTCCACCAAAGACCGGGGGGGGGGCGCTCGGGGACACACGGGGGCTGCTCCACTCGCCCCAGGCCGGACTCCCTGCGTACCCGGGCGGGCACATTAGCGGCTGAGACCCCCTCTCGACCAAAGACCGGGGGACGCTCAGGGACACACGGGGGCCCCTCCGCGCCCCCAGGCCGACCTCCAGGGCCTCCCTCCCGGCCCCTGGAGCAGCCAGCACCCCCTCGCCGTCAACACTCTCTCCCCGTTGGGACTTTGAAACTTTTCTGACCGTGCAAGCTTCATCGGACGGCAAGGGGGCAGGCTGCGGTCTGTGCCCGGCCTCCTGGGGTCCTGCCCGGGCACATCGGAGGCTCAGCGGGGGTTTTGAGCCACCGCTGGCAGGTGCACTCAGGGGGCCCTCCGCAGCCGCCCCGGGCCACCCCTGCAGCCAGCACACCGCTGCCAACAGCCCGCTCTCCGTCACCAGCCAGGCCCGTCCGCGCACATCTGCCGGGAGGGAGCTTTTTTTGAGACATACTGTCACTTTGTCAAAGACCGCACACCGCTCGTTCCCATATACCCCGACAAGGTGTTCGTGGTGACGTTTTGCGAGGCCTTATTTTACCGTCGTCGGCGCTATCAGGGGAAACACGCCCGCTCCTTCCGCCTCCCTGGTACCCTGGCTGGGCCCGGAGCGACCAGGATTACCCTCATACCGGTTCTCACGACCTGCACTGACACTCGACTCTGCCCCGGCCGCCGCAGCTCCCGCAGGCCCGGCCAGCCGGGTCCGCCCCCCTGGCCGGCGCCCGGAGCGTTTGGACTTTGTCGTTTCTTCTCCAAGACGCGTCTCTGCCAACTGCCGTGGACTTCAGCGGGGGCTGCTCCCCGTCTCCTGGGTGTCCTGCCCGGGCACATCGGAGGCTCAGCCTGGGTCTTCAGCCCCTACTGGTAGGTGCACTCAGGGGGCCCTCCGCAGCCGCCCAGGCCCACCCCTGCAGCCAGCACACGGCTGCCAGCAGCCACCACACAGCTGCCAACAGCCCGCTCTCCGTCACCCCCCAGCCCCTTCTGCATACATCTGCTGGGGGTGCTTTTTTGACTTCCCCCCTTTGGCCAATGGGGAAAAAGCTAAGGGGAAAACCTCCAGAGTCAGGCCGACCTCCTGGAACTCCAACCCGGCCTGGAGCCACCGGTTTGTCCCCTTCCCGGTTCTCACGACATGCATCGACACTCGGCTCAGCCCCGGCAGCCGCAGCCCCCGCCGGCCCCGCCAGCCCGGTCCGCAACCCTGGCCAGCGCCTGGAGCGTTTGGACTTTGTCATTTTTTCTCAAAGACCCATCTCTGCCAACTGCCGTGGGCTTCAGCGGGGGCTGCTCCCCGCCTCCTGGGTGTCCTGCCCGGGCACATCGGAGGCTCAGGCAATGTCTTGAGCCACCGCTGGCAGGTGCACTCAGGGGGCCCTCCGCAGCCTCCCAGGCCCACCCCCGCAGCCAGCACATGGCTGCCAGCAGCCACCACACAGCTGCCAACAGCCCGCTCTCCGTCACCCCCCAGCCCCTTATGCATACATCTGCTGGGGGTGCTTTTTTGACTTCCCCCCTTTTGGCCTATGGGGAAATGCTAAGGGGAAAACCTCCAGAGTCAGGCCGACCTCCTGGAACTCCAACCCGGCCTGGAGCCACAGGTTTGTCCCCTTCCCGGTTCTCACGACATGCATCGACACTCGGCTCAGCCCCGGCAGCCGCAGCTCCCGCCGGCCCGGCCAGCCCGGTCCGCACCCCTGGCCAGCGCCTGGAGCGTTTGGACTTTGTCATTTTTTCTCAAAGACCCATCTCTGCCAACTGCCGTGGGCTTCAGCGGGGGCTGCTCCCCGCCTCCTGGGTGTCCTGCCCGGGCACATCGGAGGCTCAGGCAATGTCTTGAGCCACCGCTGGTAGCTGCACTCAGGGGGCCCTCAGCAGCCGCCCAGGCCCACCCCTGCAGCCAGCACACGGCTGCCAGCAGCCACCACACAGCTGCCAACAGCCCGCTCTCCGTCACCCCCCAGCCCCTCCTGCATACATCTGCTGGGGGTGCTTTTTTGACTTCCCCCCTTTTGGCCTATGGGAAAAAGCTAAGGGAAAAACCTCCAGAGTCAGGCCGACCTCCTGGAACTCCAACCCGGCCTGGAGCCACCGGTTTGTCCCCTTCCCGGTTCTCAGGACATGCATAGACACTCGGCTCAGCCCCGGCCGCCGCAGCCCCCGCCGGCCCGGCCAGCCCGGTCCGCACCCCTGGCCAGCGCCTGGAGCGTTTGGACTTTGTCATTTTTTCTCCAAGACTCGCCTCTGCCAACTGCCGTGGGCTTCAGCGGGGGCTGCTCCCCGCCTCCTGGGTGTCCTGCCCGGGCACATCGTATGCTCAGGCAATGTCTTGAGCCACCGCTGGTAGGTGCACTCAGGGGGCAGTCCGCAGCCGCCCGGGGCCCACCCCTGCAGCCAGCACACGGCTGCCAGCAGCCACCACACAGCTGCCAACAGCCCGCTCTCCGTCACCCCCCAGCCCAACTCTGCATACATCTGCCGGGGGTGCTTTTTTGACTTCCCCCCTTTTGGCCTATGGGGAAAAGCTAAGGGGAAAACCTCCAGAGTCAGGCCGACCTCCTGGAACTCCAACCCGGCCTGGAGCCACCGGTTTGTCCCCTTCCCGGTTCTCAGGACATGCCTAGACACTCGGCTCAGCCCCGGCCGCCGCAGCCCCCGCCGGCCCGGCCAGCCCGGTCCGCACCCCTGGCCGGCACGCCTGGAGCGTTTGGACTTTGTCGTTTTTTTCAAAGACTCATCTCTGCCAACTGCCGTGGGCTTCAGCGGGGGCTGCTCCCCGCCTCCCGGGTGTCCTGCCCGGGCACATCGGAGGCTCAGGCAATGTCTTGAGCCACCGCTGGTAGCTGCGCTTTGGGGGCCCTCGGCAGCCGCCCAGGCCCACCCCTGCAGCCAGCACACGGCTGCCAGCAGCCACCACACAGCTGCCAACAGCCCGCTCTCCATCACCCCCCAGCCACTTCTGCATACATCTGCTGGGGGTGCTTTTTTGACTTCCCCCGTTTTGGCCTATGGTAAAATGCTAAGGGGAAAACCTCCAGAGTCAGGCCGACCTCCTGGAACTCCAGCTCGGCCTCGAGCCACCGGTTTGTCCCCTTCCCGGTTCTCACGACATGCATCGACACTCGGCTCAGCCCCAGCAGCTGCAGCTCCCGCCGGCCCGGCCAGCCCGGTCCGCACCCCTGGCCAGCGCCTGGAGCGTTTGGACTTTGTCATTTTTTTTCAAAGACTCGTCTCTGCCAACTGCCGTGGGCTTCAGCGGGGGCTGCTCCCCGCCTCCTGGGTGTCCTGCCCGGGCACATCGTATGCTCAGGCAATGTCTTGAGCCACCGCTGGTAGGTGCACTCAGGGGGCCCTCCGCAGCCGCCCAGGCCCACCCCTGCAGCCAGCACACGGCTGCCAGCAGCCACCACACAGCTGCCAACAGCCCGCTCTCCGTCACCCCCCAGCCCATCTGCATACATCTGGCGGGGGTGCTTTTTTGACTTCCCCCCTTTTGGCCTATGGGGAAAAGCCAGGGGGGAAACCTCCAGAGTCAGGCCGACCTCCTGGAACTCCAACCCGGCCTGGAGCCACAGGTTTGTCCCCTTCCCGGTTCTCAGGACAAGCATAGACACTCGGCTCAGCCCCGGCCGCCGCAGCCCCCGCCGGCCCGGCCAGCCCGGTCCGCACCCCTGGCCAGCGCCTGGAGCGTTTGGACTTTGTCATTTTTTCTCAAAGACCCATCTCTGCCAACTGCCCTGGGCTTCAGCGGGGGCTGCTCCCCGCCTCCTGGGTGTCCTGCCCGGGCACATCGGAGGCTCAGGCAATGTCTTGAGCCACCGCTGGCAGGTGCACTCAGGGGGCCCTCCGCAGCCTCCCGGGCCCACCCCCGCAGCCAGCACACGGCTGCCAGCAGCCACCACACAGCTGCCAACAGCCCGCTCTCCGTCACCCCCCAGCCCCTTATGCATACATCTGCTGGGGGTGCTTTTTTGACTTCCCCCCTTTTGGCCTATGGGATAATGCCAAGGGGAAAACCTCCAGAGTCAGGCCGACCTCATGGAACTCCAACCCGGCCTGAAGCCACCGGTTTGTCCCCTTCCCGGTTCTCACGACATGCATCGACACTCGGCTCAGCCCCGGCAGCCGCAGCTCCCGCCGGCCCGGCCAGCCCGGTCCGCACCCCTGGCCAGCGCCTGGAGCGTTTGGACTTTGTCATTTTTTCAAAGACTCATCTCTGATAACTGCCGTGGGCTTCAGCGGGGGCTGCTCCCCGCCTCCTGGGTGTCCTGCCCGGGCACATCGGAGGGTCAGCCTGGGTCTTGAGCCACTGCTGGTAGGTGCGCTTTGGGGGCCCTCGGCAGCCGCCCAGGCCCACCCCTGCAGCCAGCACACGGCTGCCAGCAGCCACCACACAGCTGCCAACAGCCCGCTCTCCGTCACCCCCCAGCCCCTCCTGCATACATCTGCTGGGGGTGCTTTTTTGACTTCCCCCCTTTTGGCCTATGGGATAATGCCAAGGGGAAAACCTCCAGAGTCAGGCCGACCTCATGGAACTCCAACCCGGCCTGAAGCCACCGGTTTGTCCCCTTCCCGGTTCTCACGACATGCGTCAACACTCGGCTCAGCCCCGGCCGCCGCAGCCCCCGCCGGCCCGGCCAGCCCGGTCCGCACCCCTGGCCAGCGCCTGGAGCGTTTGGACTTTGTCGTTTTTTTCAAAGA
>NW_027102029.1:40000-60000 GCF_035609145.1 Eleutherodactylus coqui | reverse complement strand
GAGTTGGGTGCGGGGCGCCGTCGCCTCGCTGGAACCAGGGGCGTTGTGACGTTCGCACGCGCCTAGCCGCCGCCAGGACAGGCCGGAAAGGTTGAGCTGCATACGGATCTAAGCCGTTGCCCAAACTAACTCTGGCTCGTGTGACCGACACAGCCGCGCACGCGCTTTCCTACGACACTCGACCGCCTGGCTCCCCTCGGCCTGGGAGGCACTCTCGGGGCGGGGGGCACCGCAGCCCCCCGAGGTGGCTTCGTACACCTCTTGAACGTTGGGGCCCGGCCGCTCGGAGAGCGGGGTCTACCCGGGCAGACAGCCTGTCGGCCCCGCGGCCTGGACAGGCGGAGCGGGGACTCTTGCGCTCGGGGGCTCTGCTCGGCCCAGAGAGCGGGGTGCGGGGCGCCGTCGCCTCGCTGGAACCAGGGGCGTCGTGACGTTCGCGCGCGCCTAGCCGCCGCCAGAACAGGCCGGAAAGGTTGAGCTGCATACGGATCTAAGCCGTTGCCCAAGCTAACTCTGGCCCGTGTGACCGACACAGCCGCGCACGCGCTTTCCTACGACACTCGACCGCCTGGCTCCCCTCGGCCTGGGAGGCACTCTCGGGGCGGGGGGCACCGCAGCCCCCCGAGGTGGCTTCGTACACCTCTTGAACGTTGGGGCCCGGCCGCTCGGAGAGCGGGGTCTACCCGGGCAGACAGCCTGTCGGCCCCGCGGCCTGGACAGGCGGAGTGGGGACAAGCCAAGGCTACCGGCGGGCCTCGGACGGCCAGGGGTGGAAGGGCTCCACCTCAAGGTGGCTTCGTACACCTCTTGAACGTTGGGGCCCGGCCGCTCGGAGAGCGGGGTCTACCCGGGCAGACAGCCTGCTGGCCCCGCGGCCTGGACAGGCGGAGCGGGGAACCTTGCGCTCGGGGGCTCTGCTCGGCCCAGAGAGTGGGGTGCGGGGCGCCGTCGCCTCGCTGGAACCAGGGGCGTCGTGCCATTCGCGCGCGCGCGCCTAGCCGCCGCCAGAACAGGCCGGAAAGGATGAGCTTCATACGGATCTAAGCCGTTGCCCAAACTACCTCTGGCCCCTGTGACCGACACAGCCGTGGCACGCGCTTTCCTACGACACTCGACCGCCGGGCTCCCTCGGCCTGGGAGGCACTCTCGGGGCGGGGGGCACCGCAGCCCCCCCCAAAGGTGGCTTCGTACACCTCTTGAACGTTGGGGCCCGACCGCTCGGAGAGCGGGGTCTACCCGGGCAGACAGCCTGTCGGCCCCGCGGCCTGGACAGGCGGAGCGGGGAAAAGCCTAGGCTACCGGCGGGCGGGATCGACCGGGAAGCCGCCGTGGGGGAACACAAGTTGGACGCCTCGCACCGTCGCGGACCACCGTCCTCCGTCTCTCGGGAAGGGGGGCCGCCCGAGGCGCACGGGCCTCGGACGGCCAGGGGTGGAAGGGCTCCACCCCGAGGTGGCTTCGTACACCTCTTGAACGTTGGGGCCCGGCCGCTCAGTGAGAACGGGGTCTACCCGGGCAGACAGCCTGTCGGCCCCGCGGCCTGGACAGGCAGAGTGGGGAAAAGCCTAGGCTACCGGGCGGGATCGACCGGGTAGCCGCCGTGGGGGAACACAAGTTGGACGCCTCGCGCCGTCGCGGACCACCGTCCTCCGTCTCTCTCTCCCTCTCTCGGGAAGGGGGGCCGCCCGAGGCGCACGGGCCTCGGACGGCCAGGGGTGGAAGGGCTCCACCCCGAGGTGGCTTCGTACACACCTCTTGAACGTTGGGGCCCGGCCGCTCGGAGAGCGGGGTCTACCCGGGCAGACAGCCTGTCGGCCCCGCGGCCTGGACAGGCAGAGTGGGGAAAAGCCTAGGCCACCGGGCGGGATCGACCGGGTAGCCGCCGTGGGGAACACAACTTGGACGTCTCGCGCCGTCGCGGACCACCGTCCTCCGTCTCTCTCTCCCTCTCTCGGAAGGGAGGCCGCCCGAGGCGCACGGGCCTCGAACGGCCAGGGGTGGAAGGGATCCACCCCCCGCGGGAAGGGGACGCGCGGCGGCACCCGGACGCGGGAGCGTTGACCCGGGGGTCTTTACTCCGCCGAGGCGTAGCCCGGAGAAGGAGCGAGACCGGCCGGCGGGGGTGGAACACCCCCTCATGCCTCGCTCCTTCTGGGGATAAAGCGCGTCGTCCGCAGGCCGCCGTCCCCTATCCCCGCCCTGGACCGCCCGCATCGGCCGGAGCCCGAGGGGACAGGCGGGGGTCCTTCGCTTTCGGGAAAACCGTCACCAAACGTGGGGCCCGTGCCCCGCTCTCGGCCGCCCTGAGGCGGGAGAGCCCGGATCGTTCTCTCTCTCGGCGTCGGCCCCACCGACGCCGTCGCACGGTGGCCTGGGAAAGGGCTGCACCCCCTGCGCCACGCTTCTCCCCCGGAGTACTCCCCCCGCAGGGGGCTCCGCGGGGTGTCCCGACGCGCAGAGTCGCTCGCCTTCTTCCGCGGGGGACGGGAGGGACGCCCACGCGCGTCCCTTCCCCATCCTCGAGAGCCGTACGCGCCGAGGGTGAACCCGCTCGCCGGGGCGCCGGGGAGCAGGGCCCTTGTGGTCCTTCCCCGGACATGGGCGCGGCGAGGGTCCCCCGGCCGCGACGGCTCTCCCGTTGACCCACTCTCTCGCCTTGGGTGGTGGTGATGGAGGCGGCTGCCTACGCCTCAGCCCGGCATCTCGGAGGGGGGTCGCCCGGGCAGCCAGCCAGCCAGCCTGTTGGCCCCGCGGCCTGCACAGGCGGAGTGGGGACACTTGCGCTCTATGACTCTGCTCCCAGGGAGGTGGCAGAGGGGCGGCCGCGGTGCTTTGACTTTGAGCGGTCCCCACTCCAGCACTCTGAGAAATAGTCACTTTGTCAAAGACCGCACACCGCTCGTTCCCTTATATGCAAAAAAGGTGTTCGTCCTGACGTTTTGCGAGCCCTTATTTTACCGTCGTCGGCGCTATCAGGGGAAACAGGCCCGCACCTTCCGCCTTCATGGAACCGTAGCTCGGCCCCGAGGGCCCAGGATTACCCTCATACCGGTTCTCACGACATGCGTCGACACTCGGCTCAGCCCCGGCAGCCGCAGCTCCCGCCGGCCCGGCCAGCCGGGTCCGCACCCCTGGCCGGCGCCTGGAGCGTCTGGACTTTGTCGTTTTCTCTCCGAGACTCGTCTCTGCCAACTGCCGTGGACTTCGGCGGGGGCTGCCGCGGGCTGTGCCCGGCCTCTTGGGGGTCCCGCCTGCCCGCGCAGGCAGCTAGGACGGGGTTATCAGCCCTCTCAGGGGGGCCTCCGCAGCCCCCCAAGGTGGCTTCGTACACCTCTTGAACGTGGCGCCCGGCCGCTCGGTGAGAGCGGGGTCTGCCCGGGCAGCCAGCCAGCCTGTCGGCCCCGCGGCCTGGACAGGCGGAGTGGGGACACTCGCGCTCGATGACTCTGCTCCCAGGGAGGTGGCAGAGGGGCGGACGCGGTGCTTTGACTTTGAGCGGTCCCCACTCCCTTCTCAGCACATTGAGAAATAGTCACTTTGTCAAAGGCCGCACACCGCTCGTTCCCTTATATGCAAAAAAGGTGTTCGTCCTGACGTTTTGCGAGGCCTTAATTTACCGCCGTCGGCGCTATCAGGGCAAACAGGCCCGCTCCTTCCGCCTTCCCGGAACCGTGGCTCGGCCCCGAGCGACCAGGTTTACCCTCATACCGGTTCTCACGACATGCATGGATACTCGGCTCAGCCCCGGCAGCCGCAGCTCCCGCCGGCCCGGCCAGCCGGGTACGCCCCCCTGGCCGGCGCCTGGAGCGTTTGCACTTTGTCATTTTTCCTCAAAGACTCATCTCTGCCAACTGCCGTGGGATTCAGCAGGGGCTGCCACGGCTGTTCCCCGCCTCCTGGGTGTCCTGCCCTGCAACACCGGAGGGTCAGTCGGGGTCTTGAGCAACTACTGGTAGGTGCAGCACCTCGGGGGCCCTCTGCAGCCAGCACACGGCTGCCAACAGCCCGCTCTCCATCACCAGCCAGCCCATCTGCATACATCTGCTGGGGGTGCTTTTTTGACTTCCCCCGTTTTGGCCTATGGGGAAAAGCCAAGGGGGGAAACTCCAGAGTCATGCCGACCTCCTGGAACCCCAGCTCGGCCTGGAGCTACTGGTTTGCCCCCTTCCAGGTTCTCAGGACATGCATCGACACTCGGCTCTTCCCCAGCCGCCGCAGCTCCCCTCGGCCCGGCCAGCCGGGTCCGCCCCCCGGACCGGCGCCTGGAGCGTTTGGACTTTGTCGTTTTTTTCTCAAAGACTCATCTCTGCCAACGACTTCAGCAGGGGCTGCCACCTGCTGTTCCCCGCCAATGGGTGTCCTGACCTGCAACACCGGAGGCTCAGGTGTGGTCTTGAGCAACTGCTGGTAGGTGCACCTCGGGGGCCCACTGCAGCCAGCACACTGCTGCCAACAGCCCGCTCCCCGTCACCATCCAGCCCCTCTGCATACATCTGCCGGGGGTGCTTTTTTGACTTCCCCCATTTTGGCCTATGGGGAAAAGCCAGGGGGAAAACCTCCAGAGTCAGGCCGACCTCCTGGAACTCCAGCTCGGCCTTGAGCTACTGGTTTGCCCCCTTCCCGGTTCTCAGGACATGCATCGATACTCGGCTCTTCCCCAGCCGCCGCAGCTCCCGTCGGCCCGGCCAGCCGGGTCCGCCACCCTGGCCGGCGCCTGGAGCATTTGGACTTTGTCGTTTTTTCTCAAAGACTCATCTCTGCCAGCTGCCAAGGACTTCAGTAGGGGCTGCCACCTGCTGTTCCCCGCCAATGGGTGTCCTGCCCTGCCACACCGGAGGCTCAGGCAGGGTCTTGAGCAACTGCTGGTTGGTGCTCTCAGGGGGCCCCTCCACACCCCCAGGCCCACCTCCAGGGCCTCCCTCCCGGCCCCTGGAGCAGCCAGCGCCCCCTCGCCGTCAACGCTCTCTCCCCGTTGGGACTTTGAAACTTTTCTGACCGCGCAAGCTTCGTCAAACGGCAAGGGGGGCAGCCGGCGTTCTGTGCCCGGCCTCCTGGGGTCCTGCCCGGGCACATCGGAGGCTCAGCCAGGGTGTTGAGCCACCACTGGCAGGTGCACTCAGGGGGCCCTCCGCAGACGCCCATGCACACCTCCGCAGCCAGCACACTGCTGCCAACAGCCCGCTCCCCGTCACCCGCCAGCCCCTCTGCATACATCTGCTGGGGGTGCTTTTTTGACTTCCCCCATTTTGGCTTATGAGGAAAAGCCAGGGGGAAAACCTCCAGAGTCAGGCCGACCTCCTGGAACTCCGGCCCGGCCTGGAGCTACTGGTTTGCCCCCTTCCCGGTTCTCAGGACATGCATCGACACTCGGCTCAGCCCCGGCAGCCGCGGCTCCCGCCGGCCCGGCCAGCCGGGTACGCCACCCTGGCCGGCGCTTGGAGCGTTTGGACTTTGTCATTTTTCTCAAAGACCCATCTCTGCCAACTGCCGTGGGCTTCAGCAGTGGCTGCCGCGGGCTGTGCCCGGCCTACTGGGGGGTCCCGCCTGCCCGCGCAGGCAGCTAGGACAGGGCTCTCAGCAAGGGCTTGGAGGCGCTCTCAGGGGGGGGCCTCCGCAGCCCCCCAAGGTGGCTTCGTACACCTCTCGAACGTTGGGGCCCGGCCGCTCGGAGAGCGGGGTCTGCCCGGGCAGCCAGCCAGCCTGTCGGCCCCACGGCCCGCGCTGGCGGAGTGGGGACACTCGCGCTCGATGTCTCTGCTCCCAGGGAGGCGGCAGAGGGGCGGCCGCGGTGCTTTGACTTTGAGCGGTCCCCACTCCCTTCTCAGCACATTGAGAAATAGTCACTTTGTCAAAGACCGCACACCGCTCGTTCCCTTATATGCAAAAAAGGTGTTCGTCCTGACGTTTTGCGAGGCCTTAATTTACCGCCGTCGGCGCTATCAGGGAAAACGGGCACGCTCCTTCCGCCCTACTGGAACCGTGCCTCGGCCCGGAGCGACCAGGATTACCCTCATACCGGTTCTCACGACATGCATCGACACTCGGCTCTTCCCCGGCAGCCGCAGCTCCCGCCGGCCCGGCCAGCCGGGTCCGCCCCCCTGGCCGGCGCCTGGAGCGTTTGCACTTTGTCATTTTTTCTCAAAGACTCATCTCTGCCAACTGCCCTGGGCTTCAGCAGTGGCTGCCTCGGGCTGTGCCCGGCCTCTTGGGGGTCCCGCCTGCCCGCGCAGGCAGCTAGGACGGGGTTATCAGCCCTCTCAGGGGGGCCACCGCAGCCCCCCAAGGTGGCTTCGTACACCTCTTGAACGTTGGGCCCGGCCGCTCGGAGAGCGGGGTCTGCCCGGGCAGCCAGCCAGCCTGTCGGCCCCGCGGCCTGGGCAGGCGGAGTGGGGACCCTCGCGCTCGATGAGTCTGCTCCCAGGGAGGTGGCAGAGGGGCGGCCGCGGCGCTTTGACTTTGAGCGGTCCCCACTCCGCACATTGAGAAATAGTCACTTTGTCAAAGACCGCACACCGCTCGTTCCCTTATATGCAAAAAAGGTGTTCGTCCTGACGTTTTGCGAGGCCTTATTTTACCGCCGTCGGCGCTATCAGGGGAAGCGGGCCCGCTCCTTCCGCCTTCCTGGAACCGTGCCTCGGCCCCGAGGGCCCAGGATTACCCTCATACCGGTTCTCACGACATGCATCGACACTCGGCTCAGCCCCGGCAGCCGCAGCTCCCGCCGGCCCGACCAGCCGGGTCCGTCCCCCTGGCCGGCGCCCGGAGCGTTTGGACTTTGTCGTTTTTTCATCCAACACTCTCCTCTGGCAAATGCCATGGACTTCAGCGGGGGCTGCCGCGGGCTGTTCCCCGCCTCCTGGGTGTCCTGCCCTGCAACACCGGAGGCACAGGCACACTGCTGCCAACAGCCCGCTCTCCATCACCCCCCAGCCCCTTCTGCATACATCTGCCGGGGGTGCTTTTTTGCCTCCCCCCATTTTGGCCTATGGGGAAAAGCCAGGGGGAAAACGTCCAGAGTCAGGCCGACCTCCTGGAACTCCAGCTCGGCCTGGAGCCACCGGTTTGTCCCCTTCCCGGTTCTCACGACATGCACCGACACTCGGCTCAGCCCCGGCAGCCGCAGCACCCGCCGGCCCGGCCAGCCGGGTCCGTTCCCCTGGCCGGCACGCCTGGAGCATCTGGACTTTGTCGTTTTTCCTCCAAGACTCGCCTCTGGCAAATGCCATGGACTTCAGCGGGGGCTGCCGCGGGCTGTTCCCCGCCTCCTGGGTGTCCTGCCCTGCAACACCGGAGGCTCAGGCAGGGTCTTCAGCTACTGCTGGTAGGTGCACCTCGGGGGCCCTCCGCAGCCGCCCCGGGCCACCCCTGCAGCCAGCACACTGCTGCCAACAGCCCGCTCCCCATCACCAGCCAGCCCCTCTGCATACATCTGCTGGGGGTGCTTTTTTGACTTCCCCCCTTTTGGCCTATGGGGAAAAGCCAGGGGGACAATCTCCAGAGTCCTGCCGACCTCCTGGAACTCCAGCCCGGCCTGGAGCCACCGGTCTGTCCCCTTCCCGGTTCTCAGGGATTTTTGGACTTGTGATTTTCGTGATTCGTCTCTTCAAACTTTGTTGGACTACAATGGGGGGGCGACCGGCGGTCCGTGCCCAGCCTCCAGGGTGTCCTGCCCTGCAACACCAGAGGCTCGGGCAGGGTCTTGACCAACTACTGTTGGGTGCTCCTAGGGGGCCCCTCCACACCCCCAGGCCCACCTCCAGGACATCCCTCCCGGCCCCTGGAGCAGCCAGCACCCCCTCGCCGTCAACACTCTCCCCCCGTGGGGACTTTGAAACTTTTCTGACCGTGCAAGCTTCATCAAACGGCAAGGGGGCAACCGGCGTTCTGTGCCCAGCCTCCTGGGGTCCTGCCCGGGCACATCGGAGGCTCTGGCTGGGTGTTGAGTCACTACTGGCAGATGCACTCAGGGGGCCCTACGCTGCCGCCCATGCACACTGCTGCCAACAGCCCGCTCCCCATCACCCGCCAGCCCCTCTGCATACATCTGCCGGGGGTGCTTTTTTGACTTCCCCCATTTTGGCCTATGGGGAAAAGCCAGGGGGAAAACCACCAGAGTCAGGCCGACCTCCTGGAACCCCAGCTCGGCCCGGAGCCACCGGTTTGTCCCCTTCCCGGTTCTCAGGACATGCATTGACACCCGGCTCAGCACCGGCAGCCGCAGCCCTCGCCAGCCCGGCCAGCCGGGTCCGCCACCCTGGCCGGCGCCTGGAGCGTTTGGACTTTGTCATTTTCATGACTTGTCTCCTCAAACTTTGTCCGACTGCAAGGGGGGCTGCCGCAGTCCGTGCCCAGCCTCCAGGGGTTGCCCCCGGCCACTGGAGCAGCCAGCACCCCCTCGCCGTCAACACTCTCTCCCCGTTGGGACTTTGAAACTTTTCTGACCGTGCAAGCTTCGTCAAACGGCAAGGGGGCAGGCTGCGGTCTGTGCCCGGCCTCCTGGGGTCCTGCCCGGGCACATCGGAGGCTCAGCCTGGGTTTTCCGCCACCACTGGTAGGTGCGCTTTGGGGGCCCTCCGCAGCCGCCCCGGGCCACCCCTGCAGCCAGCACACTGCTGCCAACAGCCCGCTCTCCATCACCAGCCAGCCCCTCTGTACACATCTGCCGGGGGGGTGCTTTTTTTGAGACATACTGTCACTTTGTCAAAGACCGCACACCGCTCGTTCCCTTATACCCCGACAAGGTGTTCGTGGTGACGTTTTGCGAGGCCTTATTTTACCGCCGTCGGCGCTATCAGGGGAAGCAGGCCCGCTCCTTCCGCCCTCCTGGAACCGTGCCTCGGCCCGGAGCGGCCAGGTTTACCCTCATACCGGTTCTCGTGACCTGCATTGACACTCGGCTCTTCCCCAGCCGCCGTAGCTCCCGCCGGTCCCAGCCAGCCAGGTCCGCCCCCCTGGCCGGCGCCTGGAGCGTTTGGACTTTGTCATTTTCATGACTTGTCTCCTCAAACTTTGTTCGACTGCAAGGGGGGGGGGGCTGCCGCGGTCCGTGCCCAGCCTCCAGGGGTTGCCCCCGGAGCAGCCAGCACCCCCTCGCCGTCAACACTCTCTCCCCGTGGGGACTTTGAAACTTTTCTGACCGTGCAAGCGTCATCAGACGGCAAGGGGGCAGGCTGCGGTCTGTGCCCGGCCTCCTGGGGTCCTGCCCGGGCACATCGGAGGCTCAGCCAGGGTCTTGGGCCCCTACTGGTAGGTGCACTTTGGGGGCCCTCCGCAGCCGCCCAGGCCCACCCCTGCAGCCACCACACGGCTGCCAACAGCCCGCTCTCCATAACCCCCCAGCCCATTGCATACATCTGCTGGGGGTGCTTTTTTGACTTCCCCCATTTTGGCCTATGGGGAAAGGCCGGGGGGGGAAACCTCCAGAGTCAGGCCGACCTCCTGGAACTCCAACCCGGCCTGGAGCCACTGGTTTGTCCCCTTCCCGGTTCTCAGGACATGCGTCGACACTCGGCTAAGCCCCGGCAGCCACAGCCCCCGTCGGCCGGGCCAGCCGGGTCCACCACCCTGCCCGGCGCCCAGAGCGTTTGGACTTTGTCGTTTTTTTCTCCAAGACTCGCCTCTGGCACATGCCATGGGCTTCAGCGGGGGCTGCTCCCCGCCTCCTGGGTGTCCTGCCCGGGCACATCGGAGGCACAGGCAATGTCTTGAGCCACCACTGGTAGGTGCACTCAGGGGGCCCTCCGCAGCCGCCCTGGGCCACCCCTGCAGCCAGCACACTGCTGCCAACAGCCCGCTCTCCATCGCCCCCCAGCCCCTCTGCATACATCTGCTGGGGGTGCTTTTTTGACTTCCCCCATTTCGGCCTATGGGGAAAAGCCAGGGGGAAAACCTCCAGAGTCAGGCCGACCTCCTGGAACTCCAGCTCGGCCTGGAGCTACTGGTCTGTCCCCTTCCCGGTTCTCAGGACCTGCATTGACACTCGGCTCAGCCCCAGCCGCCGCAGCCCCCGCCGGCCCGGCCAGCCGGGTCCGCACCCCTGGACGGCACGCCTGGAGCGTTTGGACTTTGTCATTTTCATGACTTGTCTCCTCAGACATTGTCCGACTGCAAGGGGGGCGGCCGCGGTCCGTGCCCAGCCTCCAGGGGTTGCCCCCGGCCCCTGGAGCAGCCAGCACCCCCTCGCCGTCAACACTCTCTCCCCGTCGGGACTTTGAAACTTTTTCTGACCGTGCAAGCTTCATCAAACGGCAAGGGGGCAGGCTGCGGTCTGTGCCCGGCCTCCTGGGGTCCTGCCGGGGGACATCGGAGGCTCAGCCAGGGTCTTGAGCCACCGCTGGCAGGTGCACTCTGGGGGCCCTCCGCAGCCGCCCATGCACACCTCTGCAGCCTGCACACTGCTGCCAACAGCCCGCTCCCCATCACCCGCCAGCCCCTCTGCATACATCTGCTGGGGGTGCTTTTTTGCCTCCCCCCGTTTTGGCCTATGGGGAAAAGCCAGGGGGAAAACCACCAGAGTCATGCCGAACTCCTGGAACTCCAGCTCGGCCTGGAGCTACTGATCTGTCCCCTTCCCGGTTCTCAGGACATGCATTGACACTCGGCTCAGCCCCGGCAGCCGCAGCCCCCGCCAGCCCGGCCAGCCGGGTCTGCCCCCCTGGCCGGCGCCTGGAGCGTTTGGACTTTATCATTTTCATGACTTGTCTCCTCAAACTTTGTCCGCCTGCAAGGGGGGCGGCCGCGGTCCGTGCCCAGCCTCCAGGGGTTGCCCCCGGCCCCTGGAGCAGCCAGCACCCCCTCGCCGTCAACACTCTCTCCCCGTTGGGACTTTGAAACTTTTCTGACCGTGCAAGCTTCATCAAACGGCAAGGGGGCAGGCTGCGGTCTGTGCCCGGCCTCCTGGGGTCCTGCCCGGGCACATCGGAGGCTCAGCCAGGGTTTTGAGCCACTGCTGGCAGGTGCACTCAGGGGGCCCTCCGCAGCCGCCCAGGCCCACCCCTGCAGCCAGCACATGGCTGCCAGCAGCCACCACACAGCTGCCAACAGCCCGCTCTCCATCGCCCCCCAGCCCCCCTGCATACATCTGGCGGGGGTGCTTTTTTGACTTCCCCCATTTTGGCCTATGGGGAAAAGCCAGGGGGGACACCTCCAGAGTCAGGCCGACCTCCTGGAACTCCAGCTCGGCCCGGAGCCACCGGTTTGTCCCCTTCCCGGTTCTCAGGACATGCATTGACACCCAGATCTTCCCTGGCAGCCGCAGCTCCCGCCGGCCCGGCCAGCCAGGTCCGCACCCCTGGCCGGCGCCTGGAGCGTTTGGACTTTGTCATTCTCATGACTTGTCTCCTCAAACTTTGTTCGACTGCAAGAGGGGCTGCCGGGGTCCGTGCCCAGCCTCCAGGGGTTGCCCCCGGCCCCTGGAGCAGCCAGCACCCCCTCGCCGTCAACACTCTCTCCCCGTTGGGACTTTGAAACTTTTCTGACCGTGCAAGCTTCATCAAACGGCAAGGGGGCAGGCTGCGGTCTGTGCCCGGCCTCCTGGGGTCCTGCCCGGGGACATCGGAGGCTCCGCCTGGGTCTTGAGCAACTACTGGTAGGTGCGCTTTGGGGGGCCCTCCGCAGCCGCCCCGGGCCACCCCTGCAGCCAGCACACTGCTGCCAACAGCCCGCTCTCCATCACCAACCAGCCAGCCAGCCCCGTCTGCACACATCTGCCGGGGGTGCTTTTTTTGAGACATACTGTCACTTTGTCAAAGACCGCACACCGCTCGTTCCCTTATACCCCGACAAGGTGTTCGCGGTGACGTTTTGCGAGGCCTTATTTTACCGCCGTCGGCGCTATCAGGGGAAGCAGGCCCGCTCCTTCCGCCTTCCCGGAACCGTGGCTCGGCCCGGAGCGACCAGGATTACCCTCATACCGGTTCTCATGACATGCATTGACACTCGGCTCAGCCCCGGCAGCCGCAGCTCCCACCGGCCAGGCCAGCCGTGTCTGCCCCCCTGGCCGGCACGCCTGGAGCGTTTGGACTTTGTCATTTTTTCCCCCAAGACTCGCCTCTGCCAACTGCCAAGGACTTCAGCAGGGGCTGCCACGGCTGTTCCCCGCCTCCTGGGGTTCATGCCCGGGCACACCGGAGGCTCAGGCATTGTCTTGAGCGACTACTGTTGGGTGCTCTCACGGGGCCCCTCCACACCCCCAGGCCGACCTCCAGGGGCTCCAGCCCGGCCCCAGGGGCAGCCAGCACCCCTTCGCCGTCAACACTCTCCCCCCGTTGGGACTTTGAAACTTTTCCGACCGTGCAAGCGTCATCGGACGGCAAGGGGGTAAGCTGCGGGCTCTGCCCGGCCTCCTGGTGTCCTGCCCGGCCCCGTGGGGCGGACAGGCAGGGTTTCTCACCCACTACCCGTAGGCACTCTCAGGGGGCCCTCCGCGCCCTCAGGCCGCCCTCCCCGGGCTTCCCCCGGGTCCGCGGAGCAGCCCGACACCCCTCGCCGCACCGTCTCTCGCCCCCGTTGGGACTTTGAAACTTTTCCCCCCCGTGCAAACCTCACCGGGGGGCAGAGGGAGAGACCCGCGGGCCGTGCCCGGCCTCCCGGGACTCCCTCCGGGCAGCGCGGGCGGCTCGGACGGGGTTTTGAGCGAGTGCTGGGGGGGGTGTCTTCGGGGGCCCCCCGCGGGCCCCCCGGGGCACCTGCGCGGGGTGGCCCCTGCTGCCAGACACCCACTCCCTATCGACCATCCAGCCCCCCTACATACATCTGGCGGGGGTGCTTTTTTGAGTTCCCCCATTTTGGCAACTTGGCACATCCTATGGGGAAACCGGCAAAATCATGCCGACCTCCTGGAACTCCGGCTCGGCCTGGAGCCGCCGGTTTGTCCCCTTCCCGGTTCTCAGGCATTTTCGGACTTTGTCATTTTTTCAGCACTCTGTCAATGCGGCCAGCGGGAGCTGCCGCGGTCTGTGCCCAGGCACCAGGCTCTCCAAACGGACACCGGCGGAGGGTCAGGGGGTGTCTCGGCCAGATACTGAAAAACACTCAGGGGGTGCCCAGGCACCAGGCACTCCAAACGGACACCGTCGGAGGGTCAGGGGGTGTCTCAGCCAGATACTGAAAAACACTCAGGGGCGCACGGGGGCTGCACAGGGCCACCCCGGGCGGCCATATTGGCGGCTGGGACCCCCTATTCAGCAAACGCCAGGGGGCGCTCAGGGACACCCGGGGGCTGCTCCACTCGCCCCAGGCCGGCCTCCCTGAGGCGGGCACGTTAGCGGCTGAGACCCCCTCTCGAGCAGAGACCGGGGGGCGCTCGGGGACACACGGGGGCTGCTCCACTCGCCCCAGGCCGGACTCCCTGAGGCGGGCACATCAGCGGCTGAGAACCCCTCTCCACCAATGACCGGGGGACGCTCAGGGACACACGGGGGCTGCTCCACTCGCCCCAGGCCGGCCTCCCTGGGTACCCAGGCGGGCACATTAGCGGCTGAGACCCCCTCTCGACCAAAGACCGGGGGCGCTCAGGGACACGCGGGGGCTGCTCCACTCGCCCCAGGCCGGCCTCCCTGAGGCGGGCACATTAGCGGCTGAGACCCCCTCTCGACCAGAGACCGGGGGGCACTCGGGGACACACGGGGGCTGCTCCACTCGCCCCAGGCCGGACTCCCTGAGGCGGGCACATTAGCGGCCGAGACCCCCTCTCGACCAGAGACCGGGGGGCGCTCGGGGACACACGGGGGCTGCTCCACTCGCCCCAGGCCGGACTCCCTGAGGCGGGCACATTAGCGGCCGAGACCCCCTCTCCACCAGAGACCGGGGGGCGCTCGGGGACACACGGGGGCTGCTCCACTCACCCCAGGCCGGACTCCCTGAGGCCGGCACATTAGCGGCTGAGACCCCCTCTCCACCAAAGACCGGGGGGCGCTCGGGGACACACGGGGGCTGCTCCACTCGCCCCAGGCCGGACTCCCTGAGGCGGGCACATTAGCGGCTGAGACCCCCTCTCCACCAAAGACCGGGGGCACTCAGGGACACACGGGGGCCGCTCCACTCGCCCCAGGCCGGACTCCCTGAGGCGGGCACATTAGCGGCTGAGACCCCCTCTTCAGCAAACGCCAGGGGACACTCGGGGACACACGGGGGCTGCTCCACTCGCCCCAGGACGGACTCCCTGAGGCGGGCACATTAGCGGCTGGGACCCCCTCTCCACCAAAGACCGGGGGGCGCTCGGGGACACACGGGGGCTGCTCCACTCGCCCCAGGCCGGACTCCCTGAGGCGCGCACATTAGCGGCTGGGACCCCCTCTCCACCAAAGACCGGGGGGCGCTCGGGGACACACAGGGGCTGCTCCACTCGCCCCAGGCCGGCCTCTGTAGGTACCCAGGCGGGCACATTAGCGGCTGAGACCCCCTCTCCACCAAAGACCGGGGGGCGCTCGGGGACACACAGGGGCTGCTCCACTCGCCCCAGGCCGGCCTCTCTAGGTACCCAGGCGGGCACATTAGCGGCTGAGACCCCCTCTTGACCAAAGACCGGGGGACACTCAGGGACACACGGGGGCTGCTCCACTCACCCCAGGCCGGCCTCCCTAGGTACCCGGGCGGGCACATTAGCGGCTGAGACCCCCTCTTCAGCAAACGCCAGGGGACGCTCAGGGACACACGGGGGCTGCTCCACTCGCCCCAGGCCGGACTCCCTGAGGCGGGCACATTAGCGGCTGAGACCCCCTCTCCACCAAAGACCGGGGGGGGGGCGCTCGGGGACACACGGGGGCTGCTCCACTCGCCCCAGGCCGGACTCCCTGCGTACCCGGGCGGGCACATTAGCGGCTGAGACCCCCTCTCGACCAAAGACCGGGGGACGCTCAGGGACACACGGGGGCCCCTCCGCGCCCCCAGGCCGACCTCCAGGGCCTCCCTCCCGGCCCCTGGAGCAGCCAGCACCCCCTCGCCGTCAACACTCTCTCCCCGTTGGGACTTTGAAACTTTTCTGACCGTGCAAGCTTCATCGGACGGCAAGGGGGCAGGCTGCGGTCTGTGCCCGGCCTCCTGGGGTCCTGCCCGGGCACATCGGAGGCTCAGCGGGGGTTTTGAGCCACCGCTGGCAGGTGCACTCAGGGGGCCCTCCGCAGCCGCCCCGGGCCACCCCTGCAGCCAGCACACCGCTGCCAACAGCCCGCTCTCCGTCACCAGCCAGGCCCGTCCGCGCACATCTGCCGGGAGGGAGCTTTTTTTGAGACATACTGTCACTTTGTCAAAGACCGCACACCGCTCGTTCCCATATACCCCGACAAGGTGTTCGTGGTGACGTTTTGCGAGGCCTTATTTTACCGTCGTCGGCGCTATCAGGGGAAACACGCCCGCTCCTTCCGCCTCCCTGGTACCCTGGCTGGGCCCGGAGCGACCAGGATTACCCTCATACCGGTTCTCACGACCTGCACTGACACTCGACTCTGCCCCGGCCGCCGCAGCTCCCGCAGGCCCGGCCAGCCGGGTCCGCCCCCCTGGCCGGCGCCCGGAGCGTTTGGACTTTGTCGTTTCTTCTCCAAGACGCGTCTCTGCCAACTGCCGTGGACTTCAGCGGGGGCTGCTCCCCGTCTCCTGGGTGTCCTGCCCGGGCACATCGGAGGCTCAGCCTGGGTCTTCAGCCCCTACTGGTAGGTGCACTCAGGGGGCCCTCCGCAGCCGCCCAGGCCCACCCCTGCAGCCAGCACACGGCTGCCAGCAGCCACCACACAGCTGCCAACAGCCCGCTCTCCGTCACCCCCCAGCCCCTTCTGCATACATCTGCTGGGGGTGCTTTTTTGACTTCCCCCCTTTGGCCAATGGGGAAAAAGCTAAGGGGAAAACCTCCAGAGTCAGGCCGACCTCCTGGAACTCCAACCCGGCCTGGAGCCACCGGTTTGTCCCCTTCCCGGTTCTCACGACATGCATCGACACTCGGCTCAGCCCCGGCAGCCGCAGCCCCCGCCGGCCCCGCCAGCCCGGTCCGCAACCCTGGCCAGCGCCTGGAGCGTTTGGACTTTGTCATTTTTTCTCAAAGACCCATCTCTGCCAACTGCCGTGGGCTTCAGCGGGGGCTGCTCCCCGCCTCCTGGGTGTCCTGCCCGGGCACATCGGAGGCTCAGGCAATGTCTTGAGCCACCGCTGGCAGGTGCACTCAGGGGGCCCTCCGCAGCCTCCCAGGCCCACCCCCGCAGCCAGCACATGGCTGCCAGCAGCCACCACACAGCTGCCAACAGCCCGCTCTCCGTCACCCCCCAGCCCCTTATGCATACATCTGCTGGGGGTGCTTTTTTGACTTCCCCCCTTTTGGCCTATGGGGAAATGCTAAGGGGAAAACCTCCAGAGTCAGGCCGACCTCCTGGAACTCCAACCCGGCCTGGAGCCACAGGTTTGTCCCCTTCCCGGTTCTCACGACATGCATCGACACTCGGCTCAGCCCCGGCAGCCGCAGCTCCCGCCGGCCCGGCCAGCCCGGTCCGCACCCCTGGCCAGCGCCTGGAGCGTTTGGACTTTGTCATTTTTTCTCAAAGACCCATCTCTGCCAACTGCCGTGGGCTTCAGCGGGGGCTGCTCCCCGCCTCCTGGGTGTCCTGCCCGGGCACATCGGAGGCTCAGGCAATGTCTTGAGCCACCGCTGGTAGCTGCACTCAGGGGGCCCTCAGCAGCCGCCCAGGCCCACCCCTGCAGCCAGCACACGGCTGCCAGCAGCCACCACACAGCTGCCAACAGCCCGCTCTCCGTCACCCCCCAGCCCCTCCTGCATACATCTGCTGGGGGTGCTTTTTTGACTTCCCCCCTTTTGGCCTATGGGAAAAAGCTAAGGGAAAAACCTCCAGAGTCAGGCCGACCTCCTGGAACTCCAACCCGGCCTGGAGCCACCGGTTTGTCCCCTTCCCGGTTCTCAGGACATGCATAGACACTCGGCTCAGCCCCGGCCGCCGCAGCCCCCGCCGGCCCGGCCAGCCCGGTCCGCACCCCTGGCCAGCGCCTGGAGCGTTTGGACTTTGTCATTTTTTCTCCAAGACTCGCCTCTGCCAACTGCCGTGGGCTTCAGCGGGGGCTGCTCCCCGCCTCCTGGGTGTCCTGCCCGGGCACATCGTATGCTCAGGCAATGTCTTGAGCCACCGCTGGTAGGTGCACTCAGGGGGCAGTCCGCAGCCGCCCGGGGCCCACCCCTGCAGCCAGAACACGGCTGCCAGCAGCCACCACACAGCTGCCAACAGCCCGCTCTCCGTCACCCCCCAGCCCAACTCTGCATACATCTGCCGGGGGTGCTTTTTTGACTTCCCCCCTTTTGGCCTATGGGGAAAAGCTAAGGGGAAAACCTCCAGAGTCAGGCCGACCTCCTGGAACTCCAACCCGGCCTGGAGCCACCGGTTTGTCCCCTTCCCGGTTCTCAGGACATGCCTAGACACTCGGCTCAGCCCCGGCCGCCGCAGCCCCCGCCGGCCCGGCCAGCCCGGTCCGCACCCCTGGCCGGCACGCCTGGAGCGTTTGGACTTTGTCGTTTTTTTCAAAGACTCATCTCTGCCAACTGCCGTGGGCTTCAGCGGGGGCTGCTCCCCGCCTCCCGGGTGTCCTGCCCGGGCACATCGGAGGCTCAGGCAATGTCTTGAGCCACCGCTGGTAGCTGCGCTTTGGGGGCCCTCGGCAGCCGCCCAGGCCCACCCCTGCAGCCAGCACACGGCTGCCAGCAGCCACCACACAGCTGCCAACAGCCCGCTCTCCATCACCCCCCAGCCACTTCTGCATACATCTGCTGGGGGTGCTTTTTTGACTTCCCCCGTTTTGGCCTATGGTAAAATGCTAAGGGGAAAACCTCCAGAGTCAGGCCGACCTCCTGGAACTCCAGCTCGGCCTCGAGCCACCGGTTTGTCCCCTTCCCGGTTCTCACGACATGCATCGACACTCGGCTCAGCCCCAGCAGCTGCAGCTCCCGCCGGCCCGGCCAGCCCGGTCCGCACCCCTGGCCAGCGCCTGGAGCGTTTGGACTTTGTCATTTTTTTTCAAAGACTCGTCTCTGCCAACTGCCGTGGGCTTCAGCGGGGGCTGCTCCCCGCCTCCTGGGTGTCCTGCCCGGGCACATCGTATGCTCAGGCAATGTCTTGAGCCACCGCTGGTAGGTGCACTCAGGGGGCCCTCCGCAGCCGCCCAGGCCCACCCCTGCAGCCAGCACACGGCTGCCAGCAGCCACCACACAGCTGCCAACAGCCCGCTCTCCGTCACCCCCCAGCCCATCTGCATACATCTGGCGGGGGTGCTTTTTTGACTTCCCCCCTTTTGGCCTATGGGGAAAAGCCAGGGGGGAAACCTCCAGAGTCAGGCCGACCTCCTGGAACTCCAACCCGGCCTGGAGCCACAGGTTTGTCCCCTTCCCGGTTCTCAGGACAAGCATAGACACTCGGCTCAGCCCCGGCCGCCGCAGCCCCCGCCGGCCCGGCCAGCCCGGTCCGCACCCCTGGCCAGCGCCTGGAGCGTTTGGACTTTGTCATTTTTTCTCAAAGACCCATCTCTGCCAACTGCCCTGGGCTTCAGCGGGGGCTGCTCCCCGCCTCCTGGGTGTCCTGCCCGGGCACATCGGAGGCTCAGGCAATGTCTTGAGCCACCGCTGGCAGGTGCACTCAGGGGGCCCTCCGCAGCCTCCCGGGCCCACCCCCGCAGCCAGCACACGGCTGCCAGCAGCCACCACACAGCTGCCAACAGCCCGCTCTCCGTCACCCCCCAGCCCCTTATGCATACATCTGCTGGGGGTGCTTTTTTGACTTCCCCCCTTTTGGCCTATGGGATAATGCCAAGGGGAAAACCTCCAGAGTCAGGCCGACCTCATGGAACTCCAACCCGGCCTGAAGCCACCGGTTTGTCCCCTTCCCGGTTCTCACGACATGCATCGACACTCGGCTCAGCCCCGGCAGCCGCAGCTCCCGCCGGCCCGGCCAGCCCGGTCCGCACCCCTGGCCAGCGCCTGGAGCGTTTGGACTTTGTCATTTTTTCAAAGACTCATCTCTGATAACTGCCGTGGGCTTCAGCGGGGGCTGCTCCCCGCCTCCTGGGTGTCCTGCCCGGGCACATCGGAGGGTCAGCCTGGGTCTTGAGCCACTGCTGGTAGGTGCGCTTTGGGGGCCCTCGGCAGCCGCCCAGGCCCACCCCTGCAGCCAGCACACGGCTGCCAGCAGCCACCACACAGCTGCCAACAGCCCGCTCTCCGTCACCCCCCAGCCCCTCCTGCATACATCTGCTGGGGGTGCTTTTTTGACTTCCCCCCTTTTGGCCTATGGGATAATGCCAAGGGGAAAACCTCCAGAGTCAGGCCGACCTCATGGAACTCCAACCCGGCCTGAAGCCACCGGTTTGTCCCCTTCCCGGTTCTCACGACATGCGTCAACACTCGGCTCAGCCCCGGCCGCCGCAGCCCCCGCCGGCCCGGCCAGCCCGGTCCGCACCCCTGGCCAGCGCCTGGAGCGTTTGGACTTTGTCGTTTTTTTCAAAGACTCATCTCTGCCAACTGCCGTGGGCTTCAGCGGGGGCTGCTCCCCGCCTCCTGGGTGTCCTGCCCGGGCACATCGGAGGCTCAGGCAATGTCTTGAGCCACCGCTGGTAGCTGCACTCAGGGGGCCCTCCGCAGCCGCCCAGGACCACCCCTGCAGCCAGCACACGGCTGCCAGCAGCCACCACACAGCTGCCAACAGCCCGCTCTCCGTCACCCCCCAGCCCAACTCTGCATACATCTGCTGGGGGTGCTTTTTTGACTTCCCCCCTTTTGGCCTATGGGGAAAAGCTAAGGGGAAAACCTCCAGAGTCAGGCCGACCTCCTGGAACTCCAACCCGGCCTGGAGCCACCGGTTTGTCCCCTTCCCGGTTCTCAGGACATGCACTAATACTCGGCTCAGCCCCGGCAGCCGCAGCCCCCGCCGGCCTGGCCAGCCGGGTCCGCCACCCTGCCCGGCGCCTGGAGCGTTTGGACTTTGTCGTTTTTTCCCCCAAGACTCGCCTCTGCCAACTGCCAT
>NW_027102029.1:7500-30000 GCF_035609145.1 Eleutherodactylus coqui | reverse complement strand
CACGGTGCCTGGGAAAGGGCTGCATCCCTGAGCCACGCGTCCCCCGGAGTGCTCCCCCCGCAGGGGGCTCCGCGAGGTGTCGCGGCGGCAGGGTCGCTCGCCTTCTTCCGCCTCGGACCGTCTGCGCGAAGCCAACCTCCCGGCGGGAGGGTAGACCGAAGGGGGTCGCCCGTCCTTGTGACCCCGCGGAGGGGGCCAAGGGCGGGACTCTGGCTCGGGGGACGGGAGGGGCGCCCGCGCGTCCCCTTCCCCGTCGCCGAGAGCCGTACGCCGGCGTGTGGACCTGCTCGCCGGAGTTCGTCCGGGGCTCGGTAGGGGTGCTCGGCCCTTGAGGTCCTGCCCCGGACAGGGGCGCGGCGAGGGTCCCCTGGCCGCGTCGGCTCTCACGTCGACCCACTCTCTCGCGTGGGATGGCGGCGCGGAAGGCCTCGGCCCGGCATCTCGGAGGGGGGTCGCCCGGGCGGGCAAGCCGGCCAGCCTGCTGGCCCCGCGGCCATGCGCAGGCGGAGTGCGGGGGGGACTCTTGCTCTCGGTGGCTCTGCCCCAGGAGGGTGCGGGGTGGCGGCAGAGGGGAGGCCGCCGCGGGTGCTTCGAGTTTGAGAAATACTCACTTGGTCAGAGACCGCACACCGCTCGTTCCCTTATATGCAAAAAAGGTGTTCGTCCTGACGTTTTGCGAGGCCTTATTTTACCGTCGTCGGCGCTATCAGGGGAAACACGCCCGCTCCTTCCGCCTCCCTGGAACCGCGCCTCGGCCCCGAGGGCCCAGGTTCAACCTCATACCGGTTCTTACGACATGCATCGACACTCGGCGCAGCCCCAGCAGCTGCAGCTCCCTCCGGCCCGGCCAGCCGGGTACGCCCCCCCTGGCCGGCGCCCGGAGCGTTTTCACTCTGTCCTTTCCTCTCCAAGACTCATCTCTGCCAACTGCCGTGGGCTTCGGCAGGGGCTGCCGCGGGCTGTGCGCGGCCTCCTGGGGGTCCCGCCTGCCCGCGCAGGCAGCTAGGACGGGGTTATCAGCAAAGCCTGTGAGGCGCTCTCATGGGGAGGGGGGCTCCGCAGCCCCCCAAGGTGGCTTCGTACACCTCTTGAACGTGGCCGCCCGGCCGCTCGGTGAGAGCGGTGTCTACCCGGGCAGACAGCCTGTCGGCCCCGCGGCCTGGACAGGCGGGAGCGGGGACTCTTGCGCTCGGGGGCTCTGCTCCAAGGAGCGAGAGCGGACGCTCTGCTCGGCCCGGAGAGTGGGGTGGCGGGGCGCCGTCGCCTCGCTGGAACCAGGGGCGTCGTGACGTGCGCGCGCGCCTAGCCGCCGCCAGAACAGGCCGGAAAGGTTGAGCTGCATACGGATCTAAGCCGTTGCCCAAACTAACTCTGGCCCGTGTGACCGACACAGCCGCGCGCGCGCTTTCCCACGACACTCGACCGCCGGGCTCCCTCGGCCTGGGAGGCACTCTCGGGGCAGGGGGCCACCGCAGCCCCCTTTAGGTGGCTTCGTACACCTCTTGAACGTGGCGCCCGGCCGCTCGGAGAGCGGGGTCTACCCGGGCAGACAGCCTGTCGGCCCCGCGGCCTGGGCAGGCGGAGCGGGTGCTCTTGCGCTCGGGGGCTCTGCTCGGCCCGGAGAGTTGGGTGCGGGGCGCCGTCGCCTCGCTGGAACCAGGGGCGTTGTGACGTTCGCGCGCGCCTAGCCGCCGCCAGGACAGGCCGGAAAGGTTGAGCTGCATACGGATCTAAGCCGTTGCCCAAACTAACTCTGGCTCGTGTGACCGACACAGCCGCGCACGCGCTTTCCTACGACACTCGACCGCCTGGCTCCCCTCGGCCTGGGAGGCACTCTCGGGGCGGGGGGCACCGCAGCCCCCCGAGGTGGCTTCGTACACCTCTTGAACGTTGGGGCCCGGCCGCTCGGAGAGCGGGGTCTACCCGGGCAGACAGCCTGTCGGCCCCGCGGCCTGGACAGGCGGAGCGGGGACTCTTGCGCTCGGGGGCTCTGCTCGGCCCAGAGAGCGGGGTGCGGGGCGCCGTCGCCTCGCTGGAACCAGGGGCGTCGTGACGTTCGCGCGCGCCTAGCCGCCGCCAGAACAGGCCGGAAAGGTTGAGCTGCATACGGATCTAAGCCGTTGCCCAAGCTAACTCTGGCCCGTGTGACCGACACAGCCGCGCACGCGCTTTCCTACGACACTCGACCGCCTGGCTCCCCTCGGCCTGGGAGGCACTCTCGGGGCGGGGGGCACCGCAGCCCCCCGAGGTGGCTTCGTACACCTCTTGAACGTTGGGGCCCGGCCGCTCGGAGAGCGGGGTCTACCCGGGCAGACAGCCTGTCGGCCCCGCGGCCTGGACAGGCGGAGTGGGGACAAGCCAAGGCTACCGGCGGGCCTCGGACGGCCAGGGGTGGAAGGGCTCCACCTCAAGGTGGCTTCGTACACCTCTTGAACGTTGGGGCCCGGCCGCTCGGAGAGCGGGGTCTACCCGGGCAGACAGCCTGCTGGCCCCGCGGCCTGGACAGGCGGAGCGGGGAACCTTGCGCTCGGGGGCTCTGCTCGGCCCAGAGAGTGGGGTGCGGGGCGCCGTCGCCTCGCTGGAACCAGGGGCGTCGTGCCATTCGCGCGCGCGCGCCTAGCCGCCGCCAGAACAGGCCGGAAAGGATGAGCTTCATACGGATCTAAGCCGTTGCCCAAACTACCTCTGGCCCCTGTGACCGACACAGCCGTGGCACGCGCTTTCCTACGACACTCGACCGCCGGGCTCCCTCGGCCTGGGAGGCACTCTCGGGGCGGGGGGCACCGCAGCCCCCCCCAAAGGTGGCTTCGTACACCTCTTGAACGTTGGGGCCCGACCGCTCGGAGAGCGGGGTCTACCCGGGCAGACAGCCTGTCGGCCCCGCGGCCTGGACAGGCGGAGCGGGGAAAAGCCTAGGCTACCGGCGGGCGGGATCGACCGGGAAGCCGCCGTGGGGGAACACAAGTTGGACGCCTCGCACCGTCGCGGACCACCGTCCTCCGTCTCTCGGGAAGGGGGGCCGCCCGAGGCGCACGGGCCTCGGACGGCCAGGGGTGGAAGGGCTCCACCCCGAGGTGGCTTCGTACACCTCTTGAACGTTGGGGCCCGGCCGCTCAGTGAGAACGGGGTCTACCCGGGCAGACAGCCTGTCGGCCCCGCGGCCTGGACAGGCAGAGTGGGGAAAAGCCTAGGCTACCGGGCGGGATCGACCGGGTAGCCGCCGTGGGGGAACACAAGTTGGACGCCTCGCGCCGTCGCGGACCACCGTCCTCCGTCTCTCTCTCCCTCTCTCGGGAAGGGGGGCCGCCCGAGGCGCACGGGCCTCGGACGGCCAGGGGTGGAAGGGCTCCACCCCGAGGTGGCTTCGTACACACCTCTTGAACGTTGGGGCCCGGCCGCTCGGAGAGCGGGGTCTACCCGGGCAGACAGCCTGTCGGCCCCGCGGCCTGGACAGGCAGAGTGGGGAAAAGCCTAGGCCACCGGGCGGGATCGACCGGGTAGCCGCCGTGGGGAACACAACTTGGACGTCTCGCGCCGTCGCGGACCACCGTCCTCCGTCTCTCTCTCCCTCTCTCGGAAGGGAGGCCGCCCGAGGCGCACGGGCCTCGAACGGCCAGGGGTGGAAGGGATCCACCCCCCGCGGGAAGGGGACGCGCGGCGGCACCCGGACGCGGGAGCGTTGACCCGGGGGTCTTTACTCCGCCGAGGCGTAGCCCGGAGAAGGAGCGAGACCGGCCGGCGGGGGTGGAACACCCCCTCATGCCTCGCTCCTTCTGGGGATAAAGCGCGTCGTCCGCAGGCCGCCGTCCCCTATCCCCGCCCTGGACCGCCCGCATCGGCCGGAGCCCGAGGGGACAGGCGGGGGTCCTTCGCTTTCGGGAAAACCGTCACCAAACGTGGGGCCCGTGCCCCGCTCTCGGCCGCCCTGAGGCGGGAGAGCCCGGATCGTTCTCTCTCTCGGCGTCGGCCCCACCGACGCCGTCGCACGGTGGCCTGGGAAAGGGCTGCACCCCCTGCGCCACGCTTCTCCCCCGGAGTACTCCCCCCGCAGGGGGCTCCGCGGGGTGTCCCGACGCGCAGAGTCGCTCGCCTTCTTCCGCGGGGGACGGGAGGGACGCCCACGCGCGTCCCTTCCCCATCCTCGAGAGCCGTACGCGCCGAGGGTGAACCCGCTCGCCGGGGCGCCGGGGAGCAGGGCCCTTGTGGTCCTTCCCCGGACATGGGCGCGGCGAGGGTCCCCCGGCCGCGACGGCTCTCCCGTTGACCCACTCTCTCGCCTTGGGTGGTGGTGATGGAGGCGGCTGCCTACGCCTCAGCCCGGCATCTCGGAGGGGGGTCGCCCGGGCAGCCAGCCAGCCAGCCTGTTGGCCCCGCGGCCTGCACAGGCGGAGTGGGGACACTTGCGCTCTATGACTCTGCTCCCAGGGAGGTGGCAGAGGGGCGGCCGCGGTGCTTTGACTTTGAGCGGTCCCCACTCCAGCACTCTGAGAAATAGTCACTTTGTCAAAGACCGCACACCGCTCGTTCCCTTATATGCAAAAAAGGTGTTCGTCCTGACGTTTTGCGAGCCCTTATTTTACCGTCGTCGGCGCTATCAGGGGAAACAGGCCCGCACCTTCCGCCTTCATGGAACCGTAGCTCGGCCCCGAGGGCCCAGGATTACCCTCATACCGGTTCTCACGACATGCGTCGACACTCGGCTCAGCCCCGGCAGCCGCAGCTCCCGCCGGCCCGGCCAGCCGGGTCCGCACCCCTGGCCGGCGCCTGGAGCGTCTGGACTTTGTCGTTTTCTCTCCGAGACTCGTCTCTGCCAACTGCCGTGGACTTCGGCGGGGGCTGCCGCGGGCTGTGCCCGGCCTCTTGGGGGTCCCGCCTGCCCGCGCAGGCAGCTAGGACGGGGTTATCAGCCCTCTCAGGGGGGCCTCCGCAGCCCCCCAAGGTGGCTTCGTACACCTCTTGAACGTGGCGCCCGGCCGCTCGGTGAGAGCGGGGTCTGCCCGGGCAGCCAGCCAGCCTGTCGGCCCCGCGGCCTGGACAGGCGGAGTGGGGACACTCGCGCTCGATGACTCTGCTCCCAGGGAGGTGGCAGAGGGGCGGACGCGGTGCTTTGACTTTGAGCGGTCCCCACTCCCTTCTCAGCACATTGAGAAATAGTCACTTTGTCAAAGGCCGCACACCGCTCGTTCCCTTATATGCAAAAAAGGTGTTCGTCCTGACGTTTTGCGAGGCCTTAATTTACCGCCGTCGGCGCTATCAGGGCAAACAGGCCCGCTCCTTCCGCCTTCCCGGAACCGTGGCTCGGCCCCGAGCGACCAGGTTTACCCTCATACCGGTTCTCACGACATGCATGGATACTCGGCTCAGCCCCGGCAGCCGCAGCTCCCGCCGGCCCGGCCAGCCGGGTACGCCCCCCTGGCCGGCGCCTGGAGCGTTTGCACTTTGTCATTTTTCCTCAAAGACTCATCTCTGCCAACTGCCGTGGGATTCAGCAGGGGCTGCCACGGCTGTTCCCCGCCTCCTGGGTGTCCTGCCCTGCAACACCGGAGGGTCAGTCGGGGTCTTGAGCAACTACTGGTAGGTGCAGCACCTCGGGGGCCCTCTGCAGCCAGCACACGGCTGCCAACAGCCCGCTCTCCATCACCAGCCAGCCCATCTGCATACATCTGCTGGGGGTGCTTTTTTGACTTCCCCCGTTTTGGCCTATGGGGAAAAGCCAAGGGGGGAAACTCCAGAGTCATGCCGACCTCCTGGAACCCCAGCTCGGCCTGGAGCTACTGGTTTGCCCCCTTCCAGGTTCTCAGGACATGCATCGACACTCGGCTCTTCCCCAGCCGCCGCAGCTCCCCTCGGCCCGGCCAGCCGGGTCCGCCCCCCGGACCGGCGCCTGGAGCGTTTGGACTTTGTCGTTTTTTTCTCAAAGACTCATCTCTGCCAACGACTTCAGCAGGGGCTGCCACCTGCTGTTCCCCGCCAATGGGTGTCCTGACCTGCAACACCGGAGGCTCAGGTGTGGTCTTGAGCAACTGCTGGTAGGTGCACCTCGGGGGCCCACTGCAGCCAGCACACTGCTGCCAACAGCCCGCTCCCCGTCACCATCCAGCCCCTCTGCATACATCTGCCGGGGGTGCTTTTTTGACTTCCCCCATTTTGGCCTATGGGGAAAAGCCAGGGGGAAAACCTCCAGAGTCAGGCCGACCTCCTGGAACTCCAGCTCGGCCTTGAGCTACTGGTTTGCCCCCTTCCCGGTTCTCAGGACATGCATCGATACTCGGCTCTTCCCCAGCCGCCGCAGCTCCCGTCGGCCCGGCCAGCCGGGTCCGCCACCCTGGCCGGCGCCTGGAGCATTTGGACTTTGTCGTTTTTTCTCAAAGACTCATCTCTGCCAGCTGCCAAGGACTTCAGTAGGGGCTGCCACCTGCTGTTCCCCGCCAATGGGTGTCCTGCCCTGCCACACCGGAGGCTCAGGCAGGGTCTTGAGCAACTGCTGGTTGGTGCTCTCAGGGGGCCCCTCCACACCCCCAGGCCCACCTCCAGGGCCTCCCTCCCGGCCCCTGGAGCAGCCAGCGCCCCCTCGCCGTCAACGCTCTCTCCCCGTTGGGACTTTGAAACTTTTCTGACCGCGCAAGCTTCGTCAAACGGCAAGGGGGGCAGCCGGCGTTCTGTGCCCGGCCTCCTGGGGTCCTGCCCGGGCACATCGGAGGCTCAGCCAGGGTGTTGAGCCACCACTGGCAGGTGCACTCAGGGGGCCCTCCGCAGACGCCCATGCACACCTCCGCAGCCAGCACACTGCTGCCAACAGCCCGCTCCCCGTCACCCGCCAGCCCCTCTGCATACATCTGCTGGGGGTGCTTTTTTGACTTCCCCCATTTTGGCTTATGAGGAAAAGCCAGGGGGAAAACCTCCAGAGTCAGGCCGACCTCCTGGAACTCCGGCCCGGCCTGGAGCTACTGGTTTGCCCCCTTCCCGGTTCTCAGGACATGCATCGACACTCGGCTCAGCCCCGGCAGCCGCGGCTCCCGCCGGCCCGGCCAGCCGGGTACGCCACCCTGGCCGGCGCTTGGAGCGTTTGGACTTTGTCATTTTTCTCAAAGACCCATCTCTGCCAACTGCCGTGGGCTTCAGCAGTGGCTGCCGCGGGCTGTGCCCGGCCTACTGGGGGGTCCCGCCTGCCCGCGCAGGCAGCTAGGACAGGGCTCTCAGCAAGGGCTTGGAGGCGCTCTCAGGGGGGGGCCTCCGCAGCCCCCCAAGGTGGCTTCGTACACCTCTCGAACGTTGGGGCCCGGCCGCTCGGAGAGCGGGGTCTGCCCGGGCAGCCAGCCAGCCTGTCGGCCCCACGGCCCGCGCTGGCGGAGTGGGGACACTCGCGCTCGATGTCTCTGCTCCCAGGGAGGCGGCAGAGGGGCGGCCGCGGTGCTTTGACTTTGAGCGGTCCCCACTCCCTTCTCAGCACATTGAGAAATAGTCACTTTGTCAAAGACCGCACACCGCTCGTTCCCTTATATGCAAAAAAGGTGTTCGTCCTGACGTTTTGCGAGGCCTTAATTTACCGCCGTCGGCGCTATCAGGGAAAACGGGCACGCTCCTTCCGCCCTACTGGAACCGTGCCTCGGCCCGGAGCGACCAGGATTACCCTCATACCGGTTCTCACGACATGCATCGACACTCGGCTCTTCCCCGGCAGCCGCAGCTCCCGCCGGCCCGGCCAGCCGGGTCCGCCCCCCTGGCCGGCGCCTGGAGCGTTTGCACTTTGTCATTTTTTCTCAAAGACTCATCTCTGCCAACTGCCCTGGGCTTCAGCAGTGGCTGCCTCGGGCTGTGCCCGGCCTCTTGGGGGTCCCGCCTGCCCGCGCAGGCAGCTAGGACGGGGTTATCAGCCCTCTCAGGGGGGCCACCGCAGCCCCCCAAGGTGGCTTCGTACACCTCTTGAACGTTGGGCCCGGCCGCTCGGAGAGCGGGGTCTGCCCGGGCAGCCAGCCAGCCTGTCGGCCCCGCGGCCTGGGCAGGCGGAGTGGGGACCCTCGCGCTCGATGAGTCTGCTCCCAGGGAGGTGGCAGAGGGGCGGCCGCGGCGCTTTGACTTTGAGCGGTCCCCACTCCGCACATTGAGAAATAGTCACTTTGTCAAAGACCGCACACCGCTCGTTCCCTTATATGCAAAAAAGGTGTTCGTCCTGACGTTTTGCGAGGCCTTATTTTACCGCCGTCGGCGCTATCAGGGGAAGCGGGCCCGCTCCTTCCGCCTTCCTGGAACCGTGCCTCGGCCCCGAGGGCCCAGGATTACCCTCATACCGGTTCTCACGACATGCATCGACACTCGGCTCAGCCCCGGCAGCCGCAGCTCCCGCCGGCCCGACCAGCCGGGTCCGTCCCCCTGGCCGGCGCCCGGAGCGTTTGGACTTTGTCGTTTTTTCATCCAACACTCTCCTCTGGCAAATGCCATGGACTTCAGCGGGGGCTGCCGCGGGCTGTTCCCCGCCTCCTGGGTGTCCTGCCCTGCAACACCGGAGGCACAGGCACACTGCTGCCAACAGCCCGCTCTCCATCACCCCCCAGCCCCTTCTGCATACATCTGCCGGGGGTGCTTTTTTGCCTCCCCCCATTTTGGCCTATGGGGAAAAGCCAGGGGGAAAACGTCCAGAGTCAGGCCGACCTCCTGGAACTCCAGCTCGGCCTGGAGCCACCGGTTTGTCCCCTTCCCGGTTCTCACGACATGCACCGACACTCGGCTCAGCCCCGGCAGCCGCAGCACCCGCCGGCCCGGCCAGCCGGGTCCGTTCCCCTGGCCGGCACGCCTGGAGCATCTGGACTTTGTCGTTTTTCCTCCAAGACTCGCCTCTGGCAAATGCCATGGACTTCAGCGGGGGCTGCCGCGGGCTGTTCCCCGCCTCCTGGGTGTCCTGCCCTGCAACACCGGAGGCTCAGGCAGGGTCTTCAGCTACTGCTGGTAGGTGCACCTCGGGGGCCCTCCGCAGCCGCCCCGGGCCACCCCTGCAGCCAGCACACTGCTGCCAACAGCCCGCTCCCCATCACCAGCCAGCCCCTCTGCATACATCTGCTGGGGGTGCTTTTTTGACTTCCCCCCTTTTGGCCTATGGGGAAAAGCCAGGGGGACAATCTCCAGAGTCCTGCCGACCTCCTGGAACTCCAGCCCGGCCTGGAGCCACCGGTCTGTCCCCTTCCCGGTTCTCAGGGATTTTTGGACTTGTGATTTTCGTGATTCGTCTCTTCAAACTTTGTTGGACTACAATGGGGGGGCGACCGGCGGTCCGTGCCCAGCCTCCAGGGTGTCCTGCCCTGCAACACCAGAGGCTCGGGCAGGGTCTTGACCAACTACTGTTGGGTGCTCCTAGGGGGCCCCTCCACACCCCCAGGCCCACCTCCAGGACATCCCTCCCGGCCCCTGGAGCAGCCAGCACCCCCTCGCCGTCAACACTCTCCCCCCGTGGGGACTTTGAAACTTTTCTGACCGTGCAAGCTTCATCAAACGGCAAGGGGGCAACCGGCGTTCTGTGCCCAGCCTCCTGGGGTCCTGCCCGGGCACATCGGAGGCTCTGGCTGGGTGTTGAGTCACTACTGGCAGATGCACTCAGGGGGCCCTACGCTGCCGCCCATGCACACTGCTGCCAACAGCCCGCTCCCCATCACCCGCCAGCCCCTCTGCATACATCTGCCGGGGGTGCTTTTTTGACTTCCCCCATTTTGGCCTATGGGGAAAAGCCAGGGGGAAAACCACCAGAGTCAGGCCGACCTCCTGGAACCCCAGCTCGGCCCGGAGCCACCGGTTTGTCCCCTTCCCGGTTCTCAGGACATGCATTGACACCCGGCTCAGCACCGGCAGCCGCAGCCCTCGCCAGCCCGGCCAGCCGGGTCCGCCACCCTGGCCGGCGCCTGGAGCGTTTGGACTTTGTCATTTTCATGACTTGTCTCCTCAAACTTTGTCCGACTGCAAGGGGGGCTGCCGCAGTCCGTGCCCAGCCTCCAGGGGTTGCCCCCGGCCACTGGAGCAGCCAGCACCCCCTCGCCGTCAACACTCTCTCCCCGTTGGGACTTTGAAACTTTTCTGACCGTGCAAGCTTCGTCAAACGGCAAGGGGGCAGGCTGCGGTCTGTGCCCGGCCTCCTGGGGTCCTGCCCGGGCACATCGGAGGCTCAGCCTGGGTTTTCCGCCACCACTGGTAGGTGCGCTTTGGGGGCCCTCCGCAGCCGCCCCGGGCCACCCCTGCAGCCAGCACACTGCTGCCAACAGCCCGCTCTCCATCACCAGCCAGCCCCTCTGTACACATCTGCCGGGGGGGTGCTTTTTTTGAGACATACTGTCACTTTGTCAAAGACCGCACACCGCTCGTTCCCTTATACCCCGACAAGGTGTTCGTGGTGACGTTTTGCGAGGCCTTATTTTACCGCCGTCGGCGCTATCAGGGGAAGCAGGCCCGCTCCTTCCGCCCTCCTGGAACCGTGCCTCGGCCCGGAGCGGCCAGGTTTACCCTCATACCGGTTCTCGTGACCTGCATTGACACTCGGCTCTTCCCCAGCCGCCGTAGCTCCCGCCGGTCCCAGCCAGCCAGGTCCGCCCCCCTGGCCGGCGCCTGGAGCGTTTGGACTTTGTCATTTTCATGACTTGTCTCCTCAAACTTTGTTCGACTGCAAGGGGGGGGGGGCTGCCGCGGTCCGTGCCCAGCCTCCAGGGGTTGCCCCCGGAGCAGCCAGCACCCCCTCGCCGTCAACACTCTCTCCCCGTGGGGACTTTGAAACTTTTCTGACCGTGCAAGCGTCATCAGACGGCAAGGGGGCAGGCTGCGGTCTGTGCCCGGCCTCCTGGGGTCCTGCCCGGGCACATCGGAGGCTCAGCCAGGGTCTTGGGCCCCTACTGGTAGGTGCACTTTGGGGGCCCTCCGCAGCCGCCCAGGCCCACCCCTGCAGCCACCACACGGCTGCCAACAGCCCGCTCTCCATAACCCCCCAGCCCATTGCATACATCTGCTGGGGGTGCTTTTTTGACTTCCCCCATTTTGGCCTATGGGGAAAGGCCGGGGGGGGAAACCTCCAGAGTCAGGCCGACCTCCTGGAACTCCAACCCGGCCTGGAGCCACTGGTTTGTCCCCTTCCCGGTTCTCAGGACATGCGTCGACACTCGGCTAAGCCCCGGCAGCCACAGCCCCCGTCGGCCGGGCCAGCCGGGTCCACCACCCTGCCCGGCGCCCAGAGCGTTTGGACTTTGTCGTTTTTTTCTCCAAGACTCGCCTCTGGCACATGCCATGGGCTTCAGCGGGGGCTGCTCCCCGCCTCCTGGGTGTCCTGCCCGGGCACATCGGAGGCACAGGCAATGTCTTGAGCCACCACTGGTAGGTGCACTCAGGGGGCCCTCCGCAGCCGCCCTGGGCCACCCCTGCAGCCAGCACACTGCTGCCAACAGCCCGCTCTCCATCGCCCCCCAGCCCCTCTGCATACATCTGCTGGGGGTGCTTTTTTGACTTCCCCCATTTCGGCCTATGGGGAAAAGCCAGGGGGAAAACCTCCAGAGTCAGGCCGACCTCCTGGAACTCCAGCTCGGCCTGGAGCTACTGGTCTGTCCCCTTCCCGGTTCTCAGGACCTGCATTGACACTCGGCTCAGCCCCAGCCGCCGCAGCCCCCGCCGGCCCGGCCAGCCGGGTCCGCACCCCTGGACGGCACGCCTGGAGCGTTTGGACTTTGTCATTTTCATGACTTGTCTCCTCAGACATTGTCCGACTGCAAGGGGGGCGGCCGCGGTCCGTGCCCAGCCTCCAGGGGTTGCCCCCGGCCCCTGGAGCAGCCAGCACCCCCTCGCCGTCAACACTCTCTCCCCGTCGGGACTTTGAAACTTTTTCTGACCGTGCAAGCTTCATCAAACGGCAAGGGGGCAGGCTGCGGTCTGTGCCCGGCCTCCTGGGGTCCTGCCGGGGGACATCGGAGGCTCAGCCAGGGTCTTGAGCCACCGCTGGCAGGTGCACTCTGGGGGCCCTCCGCAGCCGCCCATGCACACCTCTGCAGCCTGCACACTGCTGCCAACAGCCCGCTCCCCATCACCCGCCAGCCCCTCTGCATACATCTGCTGGGGGTGCTTTTTTGCCTCCCCCCGTTTTGGCCTATGGGGAAAAGCCAGGGGGAAAACCACCAGAGTCATGCCGAACTCCTGGAACTCCAGCTCGGCCTGGAGCTACTGATCTGTCCCCTTCCCGGTTCTCAGGACATGCATTGACACTCGGCTCAGCCCCGGCAGCCGCAGCCCCCGCCAGCCCGGCCAGCCGGGTCTGCCCCCCTGGCCGGCGCCTGGAGCGTTTGGACTTTATCATTTTCATGACTTGTCTCCTCAAACTTTGTCCGCCTGCAAGGGGGGCGGCCGCGGTCCGTGCCCAGCCTCCAGGGGTTGCCCCCGGCCCCTGGAGCAGCCAGCACCCCCTCGCCGTCAACACTCTCTCCCCGTTGGGACTTTGAAACTTTTCTGACCGTGCAAGCTTCATCAAACGGCAAGGGGGCAGGCTGCGGTCTGTGCCCGGCCTCCTGGGGTCCTGCCCGGGCACATCGGAGGCTCAGCCAGGGTTTTGAGCCACTGCTGGCAGGTGCACTCAGGGGGCCCTCCGCAGCCGCCCAGGCCCACCCCTGCAGCCAGCACATGGCTGCCAGCAGCCACCACACAGCTGCCAACAGCCCGCTCTCCATCGCCCCCCAGCCCCCCTGCATACATCTGGCGGGGGTGCTTTTTTGACTTCCCCCATTTTGGCCTATGGGGAAAAGCCAGGGGGGACACCTCCAGAGTCAGGCCGACCTCCTGGAACTCCAGCTCGGCCCGGAGCCACCGGTTTGTCCCCTTCCCGGTTCTCAGGACATGCATTGACACCCAGATCTTCCCTGGCAGCCGCAGCTCCCGCCGGCCCGGCCAGCCAGGTCCGCACCCCTGGCCGGCGCCTGGAGCGTTTGGACTTTGTCATTCTCATGACTTGTCTCCTCAAACTTTGTTCGACTGCAAGAGGGGCTGCCGGGGTCCGTGCCCAGCCTCCAGGGGTTGCCCCCGGCCCCTGGAGCAGCCAGCACCCCCTCGCCGTCAACACTCTCTCCCCGTTGGGACTTTGAAACTTTTCTGACCGTGCAAGCTTCATCAAACGGCAAGGGGGCAGGCTGCGGTCTGTGCCCGGCCTCCTGGGGTCCTGCCCGGGGACATCGGAGGCTCCGCCTGGGTCTTGAGCAACTACTGGTAGGTGCGCTTTGGGGGGCCCTCCGCAGCCGCCCCGGGCCACCCCTGCAGCCAGCACACTGCTGCCAACAGCCCGCTCTCCATCACCAACCAGCCAGCCAGCCCCGTCTGCACACATCTGCCGGGGGTGCTTTTTTTGAGACATACTGTCACTTTGTCAAAGACCGCACACCGCTCGTTCCCTTATACCCCGACAAGGTGTTCGCGGTGACGTTTTGCGAGGCCTTATTTTACCGCCGTCGGCGCTATCAGGGGAAGCAGGCCCGCTCCTTCCGCCTTCCCGGAACCGTGGCTCGGCCCGGAGCGACCAGGATTACCCTCATACCGGTTCTCATGACATGCATTGACACTCGGCTCAGCCCCGGCAGCCGCAGCTCCCACCGGCCAGGCCAGCCGTGTCTGCCCCCCTGGCCGGCACGCCTGGAGCGTTTGGACTTTGTCATTTTTTCCCCCAAGACTCGCCTCTGCCAACTGCCAAGGACTTCAGCAGGGGCTGCCACGGCTGTTCCCCGCCTCCTGGGGTTCATGCCCGGGCACACCGGAGGCTCAGGCATTGTCTTGAGCGACTACTGTTGGGTGCTCTCACGGGGCCCCTCCACACCCCCAGGCCGACCTCCAGGGGCTCCAGCCCGGCCCCAGGGGCAGCCAGCACCCCTTCGCCGTCAACACTCTCCCCCCGTTGGGACTTTGAAACTTTTCCGACCGTGCAAGCGTCATCGGACGGCAAGGGGGTAAGCTGCGGGCTCTGCCCGGCCTCCTGGTGTCCTGCCCGGCCCCGTGGGGCGGACAGGCAGGGTTTCTCACCCACTACCCGTAGGCACTCTCAGGGGGCCCTCCGCGCCCTCAGGCCGCCCTCCCCGGGCTTCCCCCGGGTCCGCGGAGCAGCCCGACACCCCTCGCCGCACCGTCTCTCGCCCCCGTTGGGACTTTGAAACTTTTCCCCCCCGTGCAAACCTCACCGGGGGGCAGAGGGAGAGACCCGCGGGCCGTGCCCGGCCTCCCGGGACTCCCTCCGGGCAGCGCGGGCGGCTCGGACGGGGTTTTGAGCGAGTGCTGGGGGGGGTGTCTTCGGGGGCCCCCCGCGGGCCCCCCGGGGCACCTGCGCGGGGTGGCCCCTGCTGCCAGACACCCACTCCCTATCGACCATCCAGCCCCCCTACATACATCTGGCGGGGGTGCTTTTTTGAGTTCCCCCATTTTGGCAACTTGGCACATCCTATGGGGAAACCGGCAAAATCATGCCGACCTCCTGGAACTCCGGCTCGGCCTGGAGCCGCCGGTTTGTCCCCTTCCCGGTTCTCAGGCATTTTCGGACTTTGTCATTTTTTCAGCACTCTGTCAATGCGGCCAGCGGGAGCTGCCGCGGTCTGTGCCCAGGCACCAGGCTCTCCAAACGGACACCGGCGGAGGGTCAGGGGGTGTCTCGGCCAGATACTGAAAAACACTCAGGGGGTGCCCAGGCACCAGGCACTCCAAACGGACACCGTCGGAGGGTCAGGGGGTGTCTCAGCCAGATACTGAAAAACACTCAGGGGCGCACGGGGGCTGCACAGGGCCACCCCGGGCGGCCATATTGGCGGCTGGGACCCCCTATTCAGCAAACGCCAGGGGGCGCTCAGGGACACCCGGGGGCTGCTCCACTCGCCCCAGGCCGGCCTCCCTGAGGCGGGCACGTTAGCGGCTGAGACCCCCTCTCGAGCAGAGACCGGGGGGCGCTCGGGGACACACGGGGGCTGCTCCACTCGCCCCAGGCCGGACTCCCTGAGGCGGGCACATCAGCGGCTGAGAACCCCTCTCCACCAATGACCGGGGGACGCTCAGGGACACACGGGGGCTGCTCCACTCGCCCCAGGCCGGCCTCCCTGGGTACCCAGGCGGGCACATTAGCGGCTGAGACCCCCTCTCGACCAAAGACCGGGGGCGCTCAGGGACACGCGGGGGCTGCTCCACTCGCCCCAGGCCGGCCTCCCTGAGGCGGGCACATTAGCGGCTGAGACCCCCTCTCGACCAGAGACCGGGGGGCACTCGGGGACACACGGGGGCTGCTCCACTCGCCCCAGGCCGGACTCCCTGAGGCGGGCACATTAGCGGCCGAGACCCCCTCTCGACCAGAGACCGGGGGGCGCTCGGGGACACACGGGGGCTGCTCCACTCGCCCCAGGCCGGACTCCCTGAGGCGGGCACATTAGCGGCCGAGACCCCCTCTCCACCAGAGACCGGGGGGCGCTCGGGGACACACGGGGGCTGCTCCACTCACCCCAGGCCGGACTCCCTGAGGCCGGCACATTAGCGGCTGAGACCCCCTCTCCACCAAAGACCGGGGGGCGCTCGGGGACACACGGGGGCTGCTCCACTCGCCCCAGGCCGGACTCCCTGAGGCGGGCACATTAGCGGCTGAGACCCCCTCTCCACCAAAGACCGGGGGCACTCAGGGACACACGGGGGCCGCTCCACTCGCCCCAGGCCGGACTCCCTGAGGCGGGCACATTAGCGGCTGAGACCCCCTCTTCAGCAAACGCCAGGGGACACTCGGGGACACACGGGGGCTGCTCCACTCGCCCCAGGACGGACTCCCTGAGGCGGGCACATTAGCGGCTGGGACCCCCTCTCCACCAAAGACCGGGGGGCGCTCGGGGACACACGGGGGCTGCTCCACTCGCCCCAGGCCGGACTCCCTGAGGCGCGCACATTAGCGGCTGGGACCCCCTCTCCACCAAAGACCGGGGGGCGCTCGGGGACACACAGGGGCTGCTCCACTCGCCCCAGGCCGGCCTCTGTAGGTACCCAGGCGGGCACATTAGCGGCTGAGACCCCCTCTCCACCAAAGACCGGGGGGCGCTCGGGGACACACAGGGGCTGCTCCACTCGCCCCAGGCCGGCCTCTCTAGGTACCCAGGCGGGCACATTAGCGGCTGAGACCCCCTCTTGACCAAAGACCGGGGGACACTCAGGGACACACGGGGGCTGCTCCACTCACCCCAGGCCGGCCTCCCTAGGTACCCGGGCGGGCACATTAGCGGCTGAGACCCCCTCTTCAGCAAACGCCAGGGGACGCTCAGGGACACACGGGGGCTGCTCCACTCGCCCCAGGCCGGACTCCCTGAGGCGGGCACATTAGCGGCTGAGACCCCCTCTCCACCAAAGACCGGGGGGGGGGCGCTCGGGGACACACGGGGGCTGCTCCACTCGCCCCAGGCCGGACTCCCTGCGTACCCGGGCGGGCACATTAGCGGCTGAGACCCCCTCTCGACCAAAGACCGGGGGACGCTCAGGGACACACGGGGGCCCCTCCGCGCCCCCAGGCCGACCTCCAGGGCCTCCCTCCCGGCCCCTGGAGCAGCCAGCACCCCCTCGCCGTCAACACTCTCTCCCCGTTGGGACTTTGAAACTTTTCTGACCGTGCAAGCTTCATCGGACGGCAAGGGGGCAGGCTGCGGTCTGTGCCCGGCCTCCTGGGGTCCTGCCCGGGCACATCGGAGGCTCAGCGGGGGTTTTGAGCCACCGCTGGCAGGTGCACTCAGGGGGCCCTCCGCAGCCGCCCCGGGCCACCCCTGCAGCCAGCACACCGCTGCCAACAGCCCGCTCTCCGTCACCAGCCAGGCCCGTCCGCGCACATCTGCCGGGAGGGAGCTTTTTTTGAGACATACTGTCACTTTGTCAAAGACCGCACACCGCTCGTTCCCATATACCCCGACAAGGTGTTCGTGGTGACGTTTTGCGAGGCCTTATTTTACCGTCGTCGGCGCTATCAGGGGAAACACGCCCGCTCCTTCCGCCTCCCTGGTACCCTGGCTGGGCCCGGAGCGACCAGGATTACCCTCATACCGGTTCTCACGACCTGCACTGACACTCGACTCTGCCCCGGCCGCCGCAGCTCCCGCAGGCCCGGCCAGCCGGGTCCGCCCCCCTGGCCGGCGCCCGGAGCGTTTGGACTTTGTCGTTTCTTCTCCAAGACGCGTCTCTGCCAACTGCCGTGGACTTCAGCGGGGGCTGCTCCCCGTCTCCTGGGTGTCCTGCCCGGGCACATCGGAGGCTCAGCCTGGGTCTTCAGCCCCTACTGGTAGGTGCACTCAGGGGGCCCTCCGCAGCCGCCCAGGCCCACCCCTGCAGCCAGCACACGGCTGCCAGCAGCCACCACACAGCTGCCAACAGCCCGCTCTCCGTCACCCCCCAGCCCCTTCTGCATACATCTGCTGGGGGTGCTTTTTTGACTTCCCCCCTTTGGCCAATGGGGAAAAAGCTAAGGGGAAAACCTCCAGAGTCAGGCCGACCTCCTGGAACTCCAACCCGGCCTGGAGCCACCGGTTTGTCCCCTTCCCGGTTCTCACGACATGCATCGACACTCGGCTCAGCCCCGGCAGCCGCAGCCCCCGCCGGCCCCGCCAGCCCGGTCCGCAACCCTGGCCAGCGCCTGGAGCGTTTGGACTTTGTCATTTTTTCTCAAAGACCCATCTCTGCCAACTGCCGTGGGCTTCAGCGGGGGCTGCTCCCCGCCTCCTGGGTGTCCTGCCCGGGCACATCGGAGGCTCAGGCAATGTCTTGAGCCACCGCTGGCAGGTGCACTCAGGGGGCCCTCCGCAGCCTCCCAGGCCCACCCCCGCAGCCAGCACATGGCTGCCAGCAGCCACCACACAGCTGCCAACAGCCCGCTCTCCGTCACCCCCCAGCCCCTTATGCATACATCTGCTGGGGGTGCTTTTTTGACTTCCCCCCTTTTGGCCTATGGGGAAATGCTAAGGGGAAAACCTCCAGAGTCAGGCCGACCTCCTGGAACTCCAACCCGGCCTGGAGCCACAGGTTTGTCCCCTTCCCGGTTCTCACGACATGCATCGACACTCGGCTCAGCCCCGGCAGCCGCAGCTCCCGCCGGCCCGGCCAGCCCGGTCCGCACCCCTGGCCAGCGCCTGGAGCGTTTGGACTTTGTCATTTTTTCTCAAAGACCCATCTCTGCCAACTGCCGTGGGCTTCAGCGGGGGCTGCTCCCCGCCTCCTGGGTGTCCTGCCCGGGCACATCGGAGGCTCAGGCAATGTCTTGAGCCACCGCTGGTAGCTGCACTCAGGGGGCCCTCAGCAGCCGCCCAGGCCCACCCCTGCAGCCAGCACACGGCTGCCAGCAGCCACCACACAGCTGCCAACAGCCCGCTCTCCGTCACCCCCCAGCCCCTCCTGCATACATCTGCTGGGGGTGCTTTTTTGACTTCCCCCCTTTTGGCCTATGGGAAAAAGCTAAGGGAAAAACCTCCAGAGTCAGGCCGACCTCCTGGAACTCCAACCCGGCCTGGAGCCACCGGTTTGTCCCCTTCCCGGTTCTCAGGACATGCATAGACACTCGGCTCAGCCCCGGCCGCCGCAGCCCCCGCCGGCCCGGCCAGCCCGGTCCGCACCCCTGGCCAGCGCCTGGAGCGTTTGGACTTTGTCATTTTTTCTCCAAGACTCGCCTCTGCCAACTGCCGTGGGCTTCAGCGGGGGCTGCTCCCCGCCTCCTGGGTGTCCTGCCCGGGCACATCGTATGCTCAGGCAATGTCTTGAGCCACCGCTGGTAGGTGCACTCAGGGGGCAGTCCGCAGCCGCCCGGGGCCCACCCCTGCAGCCAGCACACGGCTGCCAGCAGCCACCACACAGCTGCCAACAGCCCGCTCTCCGTCACCCCCCAGCCCAACTCTGCATACATCTGCCGGGGGTGCTTTTTTGACTTCCCCCCTTTTGGCCTATGGGGAAAAGCTAAGGGGAAAACCTCCAGAGTCAGGCCGACCTCCTGGAACTCCAACCCGGCCTGGAGCCACCGGTTTGTCCCCTTCCCGGTTCTCAGGACATGCCTAGACACTCGGCTCAGCCCCGGCCGCCGCAGCCCCCGCCGGCCCGGCCAGCCCGGTCCGCACCCCTGGCCGGCACGCCTGGAGCGTTTGGACTTTGTCGTTTTTTTCAAAGACTCATCTCTGCCAACTGCCGTGGGCTTCAGCGGGGGCTGCTCCCCGCCTCCCGGGTGTCCTGCCCGGGCACATCGGAGGCTCAGGCAATGTCTTGAGCCACCGCTGGTAGCTGCGCTTTGGGGGCCCTCGGCAGCCGCCCAGGCCCACCCCTGCAGCCAGCACACGGCTGCCAGCAGCCACCACACAGCTGCCAACAGCCCGCTCTCCATCACCCCCCAGCCACTTCTGCATACATCTGCTGGGGGTGCTTTTTTGACTTCCCCCGTTTTGGCCTATGGTAAAATGCTAAGGGGAAAACCTCCAGAGTCAGGCCGACCTCCTGGAACTCCAGCTCGGCCTCGAGCCACCGGTTTGTCCCCTTCCCGGTTCTCACGACATGCATCGACACTCGGCTCAGCCCCAGCAGCTGCAGCTCCCGCCGGCCCGGCCAGCCCGGTCCGCACCCCTGGCCAGCGCCTGGAGCGTTTGGACTTTGTCATTTTTTTTCAAAGACTCGTCTCTGCCAACTGCCGTGGGCTTCAGCGGGGGCTGCTCCCCGCCTCCTGGGTGTCCTGCCCGGGCACATCGTATGCTCAGGCAATGTCTTGAGCCACCGCTGGTAGGTGCACTCAGGGGGCCCTCCGCAGCCGCCCAGGCCCACCCCTGCAGCCAGCACACGGCTGCCAGCAGCCACCACACAGCTGCCAACAGCCCGCTCTCCGTCACCCCCCAGCCCATCTGCATACATCTGGCGGGGGTGCTTTTTTGACTTCCCCCCTTTTGGCCTATGGGGAAAAGCCAGGGGGGAAACCTCCAGAGTCAGGCCGACCTCCTGGAACTCCAACCCGGCCTGGAGCCACAGGTTTGTCCCCTTCCCGGTTCTCAGGACAAGCATAGACACTCGGCTCAGCCCCGGCCGCCGCAGCCCCCGCCGGCCCGGCCAGCCCGGTCCGCACCCCTGGCCAGCGCCTGGAGCGTTTGGACTTTGTCATTTTTTCTCAAAGACCCATCTCTGCCAACTGCCCTGGGCTTCAGCGGGGGCTGCTCCCCGCCTCCTGGGTGTCCTGCCCGGGCACATCGGAGGCTCAGGCAATGTCTTGAGCCACCGCTGGCAGGTGCACTCAGGGGGCCCTCCGCAGCCTCCCGGGCCCACCCCCGCAGCCAGCACACGGCTGCCAGCAGCCACCACACAGCTGCCAACAGCCCGCTCTCCGTCACCCCCCAGCCCCTTATGCATACATCTGCTGGGGGTGCTTTTTTGACTTCCCCCCTTTTGGCCTATGGGATAATGCCAAGGGGAAAACCTCCAGAGTCAGGCCGACCTCATGGAACTCCAACCCGGCCTGAAGCCACCGGTTTGTCCCCTTCCCGGTTCTCACGACATGCATCGACACTCGGCTCAGCCCCGGCAGCCGCAGCTCCCGCCGGCCCGGCCAGCCCGGTCCGCACCCCTGGCCAGCGCCTGGAGCGTTTGGACTTTGTCATTTTTTCAAAGACTCATCTCTGATAACTGCCGTGGGCTTCAGCGGGGGCTGCTCCCCGCCTCCTGGGTGTCCTGCCCGGGCACATCGGAGGGTCAGCCTGGGTCTTGAGCCACTGCTGGTAGGTGCGCTTTGGGGGCCCTCGGCAGCCGCCCAGGCCCACCCCTGCAGCCAGCACACGGCTGCCAGCAGCCACCACACAGCTGCCAACAGCCCGCTCTCCGTCACCCCCCAGCCCCTCCTGCATACATCTGCTGGGGGTGCTTTTTTGACTTCCCCCCTTTTGGCCTATGGGATAATGCCAAGGGGAAAACCTCCAGAGTCAGGCCGACCTCATGGAACTCCAACCCGGCCTGAAGCCACCGGTTTGTCCCCTTCCCGGTTCTCACGACATGCGTCAACACTCGGCTCAGCCCCGGCCGCCGCAGCCCCCGCCGGCCCGGCCAGCCCGGTCCGCACCCCTGGCCAGCGCCTGGAGCGTTTGGACTTTGTCGTTTTTTTCAAAGACTCATCTCTGCCAACTGCCGTGGGCTTCAGCGGGGGCTGCTCCCCGCCTCCTGGGTGTCCTGCCCGGGCACATCGGAGGCTCAGGCAATGTCTTGAGCCACCGCTGGTAGCTGCACTCAGGGGGCCCTCCGCAGCCGCCCAGGACCACCCCTGCAGCCAGCACACGGCTGCCAGCAGCCACCACACAGCTGCCAACAGCCCGCTCTCCGTCACCCCCCAGCCCAACTCTGCATACATCTGCTGGGGGTGCTTTTTTGACTTCCCCCCTTTTGGCCTATGGGGAAAAGCTAAGGGGAAAACCTCCAGAGTCAGGCCGACCTCCTGGAACTCCAACCCGGCCTGGAGCCACCGGTTTGTCCCCTTCCCGGTTCTCAGGACATGCACTAATACTCGGCTCAGCCCCGGCAGCCGCAGCCCCCGCCGGCCTGGCCAGCCGGGTCCGCCACCCTGCCCGGCGCCTGGAGCGTTTGGACTTTGTCGTTTTTTCCCCCAAGACTCGCCTCTGCCAACTGCCATGGACTTCAGCGGGGGGTGCTCCCCGCCTCCTGGGTGTCCTGCCCGGGCACATCGGAGGCTCAGCCTGGGTCATCAGCCCCTACTGGTAGGTGCACTCAGGGGGCCCTCCGCAGCCGCCCAGGCCCACCCCTGCAGCCAGCACACGGCTGCCAGCAGCCACCACACAGCTGCCAACAGCCCGCTCTCCGTCACCCATCAGCCCAACTCTGCATACATCTGCCGGGGGTGCTTTTTTGACTTCCCCCCTTTTGGCCTATGGGGAAATGCCAGGGGGAAAACCTCCAGAGTCAGGCCGACCTCCTGGAACTCCAACCCGGCCTGGAGCCACCGGTTTGTCCCCTTCCCGGTTCTCAGGACATGCACTGACACTCGGCTCAGCCCCGGCAGCTGCAGCCCCCGCCGGCCCGGCCAGCCCGCTCCGCACCCCTGGCCAGCGCCTGGAGCGTTTGGACTTTGTCGTTTTTTCTCCAAGGCTCGCCTCTGGCACATGCCTTGGACTTCAGCGGGGGCTGCTGCCCGCCTCCTGGGTGTCCAGCCCGGGCACATCGGAGGGTCAGCCTGGGTCTTGAGCTACTGCTGGTAGGTGCGCTTTGGGGGCCCTCGGCAGCCGCCCAGGCCCACCCCTGCAGCCAGCACACGGCTGCCAGCAGCCACCACACAGTTGCCAACAGCCCGCTCTCCGTCACCCCCCAGCCCCTTCTGCATACATCTGCCGGGGGTGCTTTTTTGACTTCCCCCCTTTTGGCCTATGGGGAAAAGCTAAGGGGAAAACCTCCAGAGTCAGGCCGACCTCCTGGAACTCCCACCCGGCCTGGAGCCACCGGTTTGTCCCCTTCCCGGTTCTCAGGACATGCATAGGCACTCGGCTCAGCCCCGGC